>NW_013543455.1:310546-320957 GCF_000499545.2 Eimeria tenella
GGCCCCCCTGGGGACCCCCCTGAGTTTGAGGGTCTTGGGTACTGGCTGGAGAAGGCCCTCCTGCAGCAGAAGAGTTGTGGGGCCCGGGAATACAATAAAGAACTAAAGTTGGTTCTACAAAAGACCCCTTTAGCCTTCTGCTGCTGCTGCTGCTGCTGCTGCTGGTGGTTTGCTGCAGCAGGAGCTGCGCCTACCAAGCTGGCTGACGTCTTCAAGCAAAGGGACATCAATGCGGTCTTCTGCAGCAAAGGGAAACAGCAGAGGACACGGGACAAGGCGGGGTGTACAGACACCTGAGGCCTCGGCTTAGCGTCGCACAAGCTGCTGCAGCAGATAAGCGGCAGCTGCAGCATCAGGTGGAACTTGAAGAAACAAAAACTAATTTTTTGATTTTGAAACCACTGGTTCATCTCTGGGCCTGCGACACTGAGCGGGAGCTGGACAGACAGCGCGCCGGTGTCTGCGCGCCGGGAGGTCGAATTGAAAAAAAAGAAAAATACTTTTAAATTAATCTCACCGGGTGAACTAAACGCTGGAAGAACAAAAGAAAGCAGAATAAAGGGCAGGAGCTGCAGAAGCCGCGGAGATCTGCGCCTGGGTCCGCGCCGTTGACCGTTCCGATTTGCATCTTCAGGTGGAAAGCGGCGGCTAAAGAGCGGCATTGTCTGCTGATCCTCAAAAATTCAAGTTTAAAAGAGTCAAGTTAAACTTATGGCCCGGGAAAATTGGAGGTTTCCCTGGAAAAAGTGGCTCTATTGAGCAGCCGCATCCCTGAGAAGGAACGACGCGTATCAGCAACTCGCACAGTCGCGGCCGTAATGCTGGTCTCAATCTGTTTCAGATCCTCAGCACTGGTGTCTTTGCTTCTTCTTGTTTCGAAAAAAACTCAAAAATCGAATTTCAAGAACAGATCCCGGCAAAATTGTTTCCTTAATTGCTGCGCAGCGGTCAGGCGGCCTTGCTCAGCGTTGCTGGCCCAGACAACGTGAGGTGTACGTACACCTCAGGACGCGGGTCCGCGCCAGCTACGCGGCGAGGCCCTATACTTTTCTTTCCTTCTTTGAATTAATGATTTCTATTGTCTTCTGTATCTTCTTTCAAGATATGTTTGTTATTTTTGCTCGATCTACTCTGCTGCCACCTGCGGCTTCCGTAAACCGGCTTGGGCGGGTCCTTGTGCTGCTCAGCTGCTGCATGCGAAGGCGCTCACCACTTGGGCCATTCCTCGGGAGTAGTTGTTGAATTTGCGTTGAATTTTGGAGTTCTTTGCATATTTTTTGCATTAATTTCCCGTTTTGGACCATTTAAACGCCTTTTCCCGCCCTTTTAGCCCCGCTTTCCACCTCCCGAGGCGAAAATGATAGAAGTCATCTTGAACGACCGCCTAGGCCGCAAAATTCGCGTCAAGTGCAACCCCGATGACACCGTAGGAGACCTCAAGAAACTTGTGGCTGCGCAGTGTGGTCAGTTAGCAGCAGCCCCCAGGCGTAGCCAGGGCGCTCACAGCCTTTCAACTGCTGCTGCTGCTGCTGCTGCTGCTGCTCTTGCTGCTGCTGCTGCTGAAGTAGTGCCACGAAGGTTCTCTCGTGCCTTCCCTCCCCACACGCAGCAGCAGCGGCAGCAGCAGAGCTAGCGCCCCTTTCGCGTGTTTGTTCTTTCCTCACACAGCAGCAGCAGCAGCAGCAGCAGCAGCTCCAACAGGAGCGTTTTTAGGGTGTTCCCGTTATTAGCATGTTCTACTTCCTCCCTGATTTGACGGCCCTAACTGCTCTTGCTGCTGCTGCTGCTGCTGCTGCTGCTGCTGCTGCTGCTGCTGCTGCTTGCAGGGACGCGTCCAGACAAGATTAGGATTCAGAAGTGGTACACAGTTTACAAAGATCACATAACTTTGGAAGACTACGAAATCCACGACGGCATGGGACTTGAGTTGTACTACAACTAATTGGATTCATTATTTATATTATTATTATATTTATTATTATTTTTGTTATTATTTATGTTTATTAGTATTAAGTTACTATTATATTATATTGTTGTTGTATTATTGTCTATTCTTTTCTTTGGAAAAGAAAAAAAAGATTAAAAAGGCATTTTAGTGCTTTTTGAATTTTCGTCAAAAATTCCTATATTTCCCCTTTTTGGTCTTCTTGATTCTTTCTGTCTTCTCTTTTAGTCTTTTTCTGAATTTATTTTATTCTTTTTCTCCATTTGTTTTATTCTTTTTCTTCATTTATTTTATTCTTTTCTTTCTTTCATTTAATCTTTTTCTCTTTTCCCTTTATTCCTTTTTCTCCCTTTCTTTTGATGGCCTATTTCCACTCTTTTCGCCTCCTGCTGCTGCGGCCTGTTAGGGCTGCAGCGCTCAGCAGCAGCAGCAGCAGCAGCTGCAGCAGCAGCAGCAGCGGCTGCAGCAGCAGCAGCAGCGGCTGCAGCAGCAGCAGCAGAGTTTCTTTCTCACAGTTTACTTGATATTACTGATTGTTTTTTATTTATTTATTGTATTCACTTTATTTATTATTCGGTGGACTCATTTCTGGGACAGCAGCAGCAGCAGCAGCAACAGCAGCTGAGCCAGGGCGCAGCAGAAGATAGATCGCTAATTAACGCAATTAAAAAGAATAAAAATTAAAATTAGAACAAAATATATAAAATAATAAAAGAATCAATAAATAAATAAACGCGGATTAAATGCTGCAGGAAGCGGCGGGGCAGCGAAGGCTGGGGTGTCTGTACACCTGAAATCTGGGGAGGCGTAGCGCCGATTGCGCAATTTGAGAATTCAGGATTAATTTATTTCTTTTTTGTTTCCAGAGTTTTCAATTAGTTATTTTTTGCAAATTATATATCGGTTTTTGCAACTTTATTTTCATAAAGGCAATTTTATTTGCTGCTGATTCCGTTTGGGTGCTTTCGCGCTGCTGCTTCTTTTGCGCTTTTCTGCTGCTGCTGCTGCTCGTGAAGAAGACAAATAAAAAAGACAATTAAATTAAATTAAATTAAATTAAATTAAATTAAATTGAATTAATGGATTAATTAATTGAATATTGGCCCACTGTGGAGCTGTACGTACACTCGAGCAAGAAACACCCGTGCATGCTAAAAAAACAAGAAAGAAGATAAATCAAATATTTTAAATTCCGATAAGGAGATAGAAGAAAATAAATCAAATGTGACAAACAGCATTAAAAATGAAGGGAGGAAACAATTCAAATTCAAAAGAATTCTATAAATATATATGCACATATGTAAAAATATATGTGCATGCATGCAAAAGTACAAAAAGTAATTTTAAATGGATTCAAATGAATAAAGGAGCACTTCGACAATTCTTTTATGCATTTTATTATCCTAAAAGTTTTTTTAGACCACTTGGCTTTTTGAATTAAATGAATTTAATTTAATTATTTCTTAAATGAAATTAAATTGAAAATAAAACATATTTTATTTGCAGTACACTGCAAGCCATTTTGAAAATGAAAAAATTTAATTCATTTAAATGAATTATTTAAATGATTAAATGAATTAACTTTAAAAGGCATTTTTTAAAGTCCCAAATCTTTTAAAAGTCTTCAATTAGAAACTTCATTTTTAAAATTATTTTGCCAACAAATTCAACGCCACAAATGCTCAAATGAGAAGTAACAAAACACAAAAATGTTGTTTTCTTTTTTGCCAACTTAATTTTTAATTTTCAAAAATTAAAATTAAAATTAATTTAAACTGCGGGGCGGCCCAAGGCAAAGACAACTGGCAGCAGATCCTGTGGAACTTCAGAGGCAAAAGAAATATCAGAAATTGCTTAGCTAGCTACAACTAGCTACAACTAGCTACAACTAGCTACAACTGGCTACAGCTAGCTACAGCTAGCTACAGCTAGCTGCACCTAGCTACAGCTAGCTGCACCTACCTAAACCTAGCTACAGCTAGCTACACCTAGCTAAAGCTAGCTACACCTAGCTGAAAGTGGCTGCAGCTGGCCACAGGCAGCTGGCTGCAGCTAGCTACAGCTAGCTACACCTAGCTGAAAGTGGCTGCAGCTAGCCACAGCTAGCTGGCTGCAGCTATATGGCTGCAGCTATGTGGCTGCGGCCAGCTGGGCGCAGCTAGCTCAGGGCGGCTAGCTAGCTATAGTTAGTGTAGCTAGCTGTAGCTAGCTGCAGCTAGCTGTGGCTAGCTGTAGCTAGCTATGGCTAGCTGTAGCTAGCTGTGGCTAGCTGTAGCTAGCTGTAGCTTGCTAGCTACAACCAGCTTGCTGCAGCTAGCAGTCAGCAGCTAGCCATGGAGTGAACAGCTAGCTGCGGCGGGGCCTAGCTAGCCCCAGCTAGCCACGGCTGTGGAGCCTTTGCTAGCTGCAGATGGCAGCAGCAGCTAGCTGTAGCTAGCCGCTGCAGCCCTCAGCTAGCCACAGCTAGCTGCCGCTGCGTTTAGCTGCGGGCAGCAGCAACAGGGGATAATCTGGGGCCCTGCAGCTGCTGCTGCAGATAGAAGGAACTCTTTTTGCTGCTGAGTGTTTATTTGATTTATTTAATTTAATTTTGATTTGAATTTCAACTCCAATCGGAAAAGTCCTTCGGGCTTTCGCTGAGGTGACCGGCGCGGCCACCGGACTCGAGGGAAACGGGGGGCACGTTGGCTCAATTTGTCGGCAAATTTGTTGCAATAAATGCAGAAAAGTAAATTGAATTGATTTAAATGATTAAATTGATTAAATAAATTCAAAAGACTGGCAAACTGGCGAAGACAGCAGGCGGCGGCTGCTGCTGCTCCCAGCAGCAGCGCCGGCGGCGTGGTCAGTGGAGCGGTGGCGCCATTTCTCTCTATTTGCGGGTCAAAATGCTCCATTTTGTGTTTAATTTGTAAAACTTGGAAAACAAACTGCAAAAATAAATTATTTTAAACGCAATTGACTGCCTTTAGACCTCAACAGCCCCCGCCGGTTGTTGAATTCCAGAGGTGCCGCTGCCGACAGCACGCGCGCAGACTCCGCGTCCGAGCCGCCATTTCCAGCTGCCTAGCTTTGTCTTTGTCGTTTGCAACTTCATTTAATGTTAAATTGTCTTTTATGAATTCAAAATTTTGGCAAAAATTGCGAAAATCTGGGCTGGAGCTGCAGCGGAGCGAGCGGTGACCAGTGGTCCACTGGCAGCAATGGGCCGCCGCGGCCTCCCGGCAGCAGCAGGAACAGCAGCAGCAGAGGACGAGGCGAAGCAGCAAAATGAAAAGCTGAGGAGCCAAACAGCTGCTGCTGTTGCGGCAGCTCTTGCTGCCTGCAGGCCAGCAGCAGCAGACGCAAACGACAATGAACAAACGAGAACTTCTTCCCCCTCCAGCGTCCCCTGCCTGTCGTTTCCTTCTGCGCAGAAGCAGCAGCAGCAAGAAGCCAAAGCCGTGGCAGCAAAGGCAGCAGCAGCAGCAGCAGCAGCAGCAGCAAAGCCGGCAGCAGCAGCGGCAGCAGCGGCTCGCGGCGTTTCTCCCGCCCGCTTCCTGTGGGGCCTCCTGAAGCGGGGTGTCTTGGCAGCTTCCCTCGCGTTTGCATTTTTTCTTTTTATTTCTTTTCCATTTTTTCCTTTTTTGGATTTGCTGATCGCAGTTGACCCGTCTCCGCTGCGCAACTTCTCCGTCGCTTGCCTCTACCCGATTCCTGCTCCTGGATCGGGCGCCTCGAGCGAGCTGATCTCGGCGAAAGCAGCAGCAGCAGCAGCAGCAGCAGCAGCAGCAGCAGCAGCGCCTGCGGACGCCTCCCCCTGCGCGCAGCTGCTGCACGCGCTCCGCAGCTGGGGCTCTCAGCCGCCCTTTTCCACTTTCGTCGTTCTCGCCCAGTCCAGTGCCCTGTGCGCTCTGGAGGGAATTCGAAAGCTCGGGGGGGCCCCCCTGGTACCCTCCGAAGCTGCTGCACGGAAAGCCGTGCAAAGTTGGGGCCCCATCCTCGCCACAGTGCTGCTGCTGCCGCGTTTGTCGCACTCGCCGGTGCAGCTGCCGTGCGAGTCTTGGGTGTACGTACACTCCACGCCGAACACCCTCGACATGGTCAGCGACGCGATCCGCACGGAAAGCGCCGGAATTAAGCGCGATTACGCGGATGTTCCGACTCTAAATCAAAAAACAATTCCAATTAATCCAAACTTCGACGAAAATGCTCCACTTTTCCCCCTCCAGACCTTCGACTTCGTCGTGGTCGGCGGCGGAAGCGCCGGCTCCACCGTCGCCGGACTCCTCAGCAAGTTCGGGCTCGACGAAGCGGAAGAAAAGGAAGACACTTCTTCTCAAAACGAAAAGCTTGGCGAAATAAACAACTCCAGTTCAAACTCGAACGCAGCAAACAGCCCCGCCGGCGAGCCCGGCAGCCAACACCCCAGCCACCAGCAGCAGCAGCAGCAGCAGCAGCAAGGCAGCCAAAACAAAGCCAAAAGACGCAAAAGAAAACCAAATATACTCCTCATAGAGGCGGGGGGGTGGCCAGACTTGCGCTCCTTCTCTCCCGTGAGAATTCCCGCAAGGACATTTGAAGGCCAGACCAGCGATATGGACTGGAAGGTGAAAACCGAGAAGCAGCAGTTCGCCTGCCAGGTAAACGCAGCAGCAACTGCAGCAGCAGATGCCGCAGCAGGCGCAGCAGCAGGTGCAGCAGCAGGTGCAGCAGCAGGTGCAGCAGCAGGTGCAGCAGCAGTTGCAGCAAGGCTGCAGCAGCTAATGTAGCGGCAACTGCACCAGCAGAGGCAGCAGCACTGCAGCAGTAAATGCAGCAGCAAGTGCAGCAGAAACTGCAGCAGAAAATGTAGCAGCAAGTGTAGCAGCAGATGCAGCAGCAAGTGTGAAGAGGATATAGAAGCAAATGGAACGGCAAACGAAGCAGCAAACGCAGTAGCAAAGGCCGCAGCAACTGCGGCAGCAAATGTGACAGCAACAGCAGAAGCAGCAGCAAGCCCGAAGGCAGTCTTTAGTGTTAAAAGCCGAAGAACAGCACAGTTTAAATAGTGTTTGTGCTGCTGCAGTCCTGCTGCTGCCGCGTTGCTGCAGTTCTTCCGCTGCTGCAGCTCATTCTCTGTTGCATTTGTTTTGCTGCTGCGGCTCTGCTGCTGCATCTCCCCGGCCGCTGCATCTCCCGCGTTGCTGCCGTCCTCTGCTGCTGCCGTTGCTGCTGCACGGGGGGCGCTGCTGCCGCCGCTGCTGCTGCAGCCGCGCGCCCGCAGCAGCAGCAGCAGCAGCAGCAGCAGCAGGTGGGTGCTGCTGTTTGCTGCTGCAGGGCCTGCGCGGCGGCCGCTCCAAGTGGCCCCGCGGCAAAGCCCTGGGGGGCAGCAGCTTGCTGAATTATTTGCTGTTTGTGAGAGGAGCAGCAGCAGACTACAGCAGCTTTGCGCGCTGCAGCGGCAGCAGCAGCTGGCTGCCGCAAAACGTCAACAGGATCTTCAAAAACATCGAAACCGTCAACTTCCCCGCAGACAAAGACATCAGGTGAGCGGCTGCTGCTGCTGCTGCTGCTGCTGCTGCTGCTGGTGCTCGTGGTGGTGGTTGTGGTGGTTGTGGTGGTGCTGTTTGTGCTGCTGTTGCTTTGCTGCTTCACTTGCCGTTGCTGCAGCTGACTTGCTGCTGTTCTGCTGCTGCTTTGCTGCTGCTGCTGCTTTGCTGCTGCTGCTGGAGGCGCGCGAGTTTGGCTTTTGTTTTGCTGCTGCAGAGGCAGCAGCGGGCCAATTCAAGTTAACATTCAGCAAGCCCTGGACTTGCCTGTTTTGGCTTTCTTAAGAAGCGCAGAAGGCCTTGACAGGAGCCTCCGGGGCTCCCCGCTGCAGCAGCAGCAGCAGCAGCAGCAGCAGCAGCGGAGGCCGAGGCGGCGCGGGCCCCGCGCTAAGGCGCTGCGGACCTTTCCCGAGAGGCTGCGGCTGCGGCTGGAGGCGCAGCAGCAACAGCAGCAGCAGCAGCAGCAGCAACAGCAGGCAGCAGCAGAGGAGCAGCAGCAATTTGAAATAAACCAGGACTACAACGGCAGCAAAATGACAGGTCCTTCTCTTTTTCAATTTAACACAAAAGAAGGAAAACGCTGGGGACCTCTGGAGGCGTTTTTGCTGAAACGGCGGCTCGATGAGGCGGGTCTTTGAAGTTCAGAAAAAAAAAATAAATTCAATTTAAATTGCAATTAAATTGAATTTAAATCAAGTTTAATTGAATTTAAATTAATTTAAGCTAAATTTTAACAAACTTTAAACCA
Organism: Eimeria tenella; assembly: GCF_000499545.2. Taxonomy (NCBI): domain Eukaryota; phylum Apicomplexa; class Conoidasida; order Eucoccidiorida; family Eimeriidae; genus Eimeria; species Eimeria tenella. Next base: position 318,750 of record NW_013543455.1, read on the forward strand.
AATTCAACTTGAATTCAACTTGAATTCAACTTGAGTTCAAGTTGGATTCAAGTTGAATTCAAGTTGAATTTGATTTAAATTCGATTTAAATTCGATTTGAATTTGATTTAAATTAATTTGAATTTGATTTAAATTAATTTAAATTAATTCAAATTCAATTTAAATTAAATTCATTTTTCATTTTAATTCGAAATTCAAATTCAGTTCCAAATTTTATCCAGATTGCGCCCGAAACTCGCCAGCCGCTTTCTGCATTCAAATTCGGAATTCAACTTTGAATTAAATTAAAATTGAACTAAAACTAAATTAAAATTAAATTAAAATTTGAATTAAATTAAAATTAAATTAAAATTAAATTAAAATCAAGTTAAAATTAAATTACAAGTGAATGCACAATAAGCTTAATCGCATCCAAATTGAATTCACAATCCAAAATTCAGATTCTGCGTAATTATTGATTTATTTAGTTATTGATTGATTGATTGATTTATTATTTATTTATTTATTTATTTATAAATTTATTTATTTATTTTTTATTATTTATTATTATTTATTTTTAATTTTTTTATTTATCGCCGCTACACTTCACTTTGCTTTCCTTTCCTCTCTTCTGCAAAACAAACAAATAACCAAGCAGCCAAACAAACAAATAAACAAATTGAATAAACAAAATAAATAAATAAATAAATAAATGAATAAAAAAATAAATAAATGAATAACTAAATAAATAAATAATTTGAATGAATTAATTAATTTGAATTAATTAATTTTGGATTCAGGAAACAGCAAAAGGTGAAGACGGCGGCCCGGCGTTGAAAGTTTTATTTTTTTCTCGGGCGATAAAAATTTTATTTGAAGACGAAAAAGAAGAAAAAGAAATAAAAAAAGAAACAGAAAAAGAAGCAAAAAAAGAAACTGGAGAAGAAATTGAAAAAGAATCCGAAAAGGGAATTAAAAGGGGATTTTGCGGCCTCCAGGACTTCCTTTTTAACTTCCAAAACCCCCAAAAGTGTTTTTCTAATTTTAAAATTAAAAAAAATAATTCAAAAACTCCAAAAAGAAAAAAAGCTGCTGCACTTCTCGTAGTCGACGAAAACAACTGCAGCAAAACTCTCTGGGAAAAACAAATGTGCCAAGTCTACAAAGTAATTAATTAATTAATTAATTAATTAATTAATTAATTAATTAATTAATCAAACTAATTAGTTAATTAATTAATTAATTAACTAATTAAACTAATTAGCTAGTTAATTGATTAATTAATTAATTAAACGAACTAGTTAATTAGCTAATTAATTAATTAATTTAAAAGGTTAGTTAATTAACTAATTAATTAATTCATTAATCAATTAATTAGTTAAACTAATTGAATAATTACCCCAAAAATCGGTTAATTTAATTAATTAATTAATCGATTAATTAGCTAATTAGCTATTCAATTAATTAATTGATATGTTTATTTATTTATTTATTTATTTATTTATTTTATTTATTTATTTATTTATTTATTCAGATTCCAATTCACGGAGAGCTCATTCTAACTGCTGGAGCTGTACATACACCTCAGCTGCTCATGCAATCGGGTGAGGCCAAAAGAAGAAAATAAATAAATTAAGTTTATTTATTATTATTCACCAATAATAAACATATATATAATTAATATTCTAAACAAATAAATAAATATATAATTCATATGCTAAATAAAAATGTAAATAAATAAATAAATAATAAATAAACAAACAAACAAATAAATAAATAAATAAATAAATAAATAAATAAATAAATAAATGGTGGCTTTGGAAACAAATAAAGAAACAGACAGAGCAACAAGAAAAGAAACAAATCCTTTCTTTCCTGCATATTTCATATTTATTTATTTATTTATTTATTTATTTATTTATTTATTTATTTATTTGTTTATTTATTTATTTGTTTATTTATTTATTTATCTATTTATTTATTTATTTATTTATTTATTTGCTTGTTTATTTGTTTATTTATTTATTTATTTATTCATTTATTTATTTTTTTATTTTTTATTTTTAGGTGTTGGAGACGAAGAGGAAATTCGAGCTGCGAATATAACGCCCGTCGTTAACCTTCCAGCCGTCGGCAAAAACCTCCAAGTATATAAACACGATTTGGCTAGCTAGCTAGCTAGCTAGCTAGCTAGCTAGCTAGCTAGCTAGCTAGCTAGCCAGCCAGCCA
>NW_013543455.1:321057-325147 GCF_000499545.2 Eimeria tenella
CAAACTCTTCATGCAGCTCTTCACCTTCACCCTTTACCACCCCGTCGGCACCTGCAGCATGGGCCAGCAGCAGCAGCAGCAGCAGCAGCAGCAGCAGCAGCAGGGGCGCCCCACCACAGCCAACCCCACCGCCACCACCAACCCCACCACCACTAAAACCCGCAGCAGCAACGCCAGCAGCAGCAGCAACGCCAGCAGCAGCAGCAGCAGCAGCAGCAGCAGCAGCAGCAGCAGCAGCAGCAGCAGCAAGAGCAGCAGCAGCAGCAGCAGCAGCAGCAGCAGCAGCAGCAGCTGGTCCTCGAGCGCCGTGGTGGACGGCTCGCTGCGGGTGTGCGGGGGCCTTTGCGTTTCGAATTTGATAATTGCCGACGCCTCAGTGCTGCCCCATTTGCCCTCGGGCAACACTCACCTGCCCACTCTTGCTGCAGCACACTTGGCAGCAGACACCCTCCGCAGCAGCTGGCAGCAGCAGCAGCAGCAGCAGCAGCAGCAGCAGCAGCAGCAGGAGGCTCGTGGCTAGTGGCTGGCTAGCTCGCTAGATAGCTCGCTCGCTGGCTAAGTAGCTAGCTGCCTAGAGGGATAACTAGCTAGCTAGCCAGCTAGCTAGCTGGGTGGGGCGACGCGCATGCCGCCGTTGCTGCTGCTGCTGCTGCTGCTGCTGCTTGTGAGGCGGCAGAGAAGCTGCAGCAAGCCAGACCCAAACTAGCTAGCTAGCTAGCTAGCTAGCTAGCTAGCTAGCTATTGCATGCCTTTCGCTAGCTGCAGCAGCTAGCGACTGGGATGGCTAGAGGGTGATGCGCAGCAAAAAAAAGAATAAAAAAAATAATAAAATCGAAATAAATAAAAATGAAATAAGTAAAAACTAAAATAGAAAATAAAAAATAAATGAAGGCCCGAAGCAGCAAAACTGGAAAAAGAAAACAAATGAAAAGCTGCTGCTGCTTTTTTCTCTTTGATTTTCTCTGCAGCCAAAATAAACCAAAGACCCCTTTGGCCTCCAAACCCTAAACCCTAAACCCTAAACCATAAACCCTAAACCCTTAACTAGGGTTTAGCGTTTGGCGCTGTGGTGCCGAGAAGAAGTGCTGAAGGCATTTGGGGGAATGAAAGAGAAACTTGAAAATTCAATTTTTGAATTTTACTTTACTTCAGAAGTTAGTTGAAAGAGTTTTTAATTCTGGTGCAGAATTAAATAAATAAACAAAATAAAATAAATAAAATAAATAATAAAAGAAACAAAAGAAATAAAGAAATAAAAGAAATAAAAGAAATAAAGAAAAGAAAAGAAGAAAAAGAATGAACGCGTCCACCGCCTGCACAGGCACCTTGGGGTGTACGTACACCTCAACGCAGCGAACTCGCAAAGGAAGTCTGGAGTTGAAAAGCATCTTTTTGTTCTTTTTTTAATTAAAATGCCAAAAATAAGCAAAATAAAGGAAATAAACGCGAGCGGAGCAGCAGAACGGCGTGAACAAAGGTCTAATCGGCCCCCCGCTGCTGCTGCTGCTGCTGCTGCTGCTGCTGCTGCATCTCGCGGGCGCTGTGGTGTCCGTACAGCTCTCCGCAGTGCCAGAGCTTCCAAGTGCGGTCGAAGCCAACGCTCGCCACCACATCCCCCCCGCCCCCAGTTCCGCTGCCGCTGCTGCTGCTGCTGCTGCTGCTGCTGCTGCTGCTGCTGCTGCTGCTGCTGCTGAGGACGTCGAGGCCCATCACGCGGCCGTCGTGGCCCGAAAGACTCTTCTGCAAAGAGAAGTCCAAACAGCTCCAGACTTTGACGAGGCCGTCGAAGCCTGCGGTGTACATACACCTGCCGGTCTCGGGCTCGAAGAGGCACTCCTTGACCATCTTGGTGTGCGCGGGGATCGTCAGCAGCGGCTGCGCTGCTGCTGCTGCTGCTGCTGCTGCTGCTGCTGCTGCGGGGGGGGGCCTGCGGAGGTCCCAGAGCTTGACGGAGTTGTCCTCTGCTGCGGTGGCGAGCCAGTTGCTGCAGACGGGGTGTACAGACACCGCAAGGCTTTGCTGCACGTGAGCCCCCAAGTCCAAAACTCCTCTGCCACTTCTTAAATCCCAAACTTTCACAAATCCTCCCAAGTCCGAAGACACTGCCAGCGACCCGTCGGGGTGGAAGCACAGCCCGTACACCCCGCTGCTGTGGCCCTCCTGCAGCAGCAGCAGCAGCAGCAGCAGCAGCAGCAGCAGCAGCAGCGGCAGCAGCGGGGCTTAAAGTGGCAGGTTGGGTGGGGGTGCTGATTAATTGAATGGATTTGTTTTGTTTGGTTTATTTTACTCTGTTTTATTTTAATTCGTTTGATTTAATTTAATGCATTTAATTTAATTTAATTTAATTTAATTTAATATAATCGAAAGAAGCAAGAGAAGGCGAACGCATGGGGAAAGCAGCAAAAGGAGAAAATACAAAAAGAAGTGAAATAAAAACAAAATAAAATTAAATAAAATCAATTAAATTAAAATTAAATAAATAAATTGAATTAAAATCAAATAATGAACTAATAAAACAAATATAAAATTAAAAATTCTATTTAATTTCAAAAACTTTTTGGAATTAAATTAAATCCACTTCTTCCACAAATTCAAATTCGCGCTTTTCGCCAACTAAATAACTAAACAATCCATCACTTTATTTATTCATTCAATTTAATTTAATTATTAATTAAAATTTATTTATTTATTTATTTTATTTATTTATTTATTTATTTTACCTGCAGCAAAATCTCCTGCTGCGTCTCCAAGTCCCACAGCCGCCAAGTCTCGTCGTGGGAAGTGGAGCCCAAGGCGCGGCCTATAAATAAATAAATAAATAAATAAATAAATAAATAAATAAATAAATAAATAAATAAATAAATAAATAAATAAATAAATAAATAAATAAATAAATAAAGTAATTAATTAATTAATTAATTAATTAGTTTTAAATTATAAATAAATAGAGCTGAGCGGCAGAAAAAGAAAAATGCAAAAAGGCCAAAAAGTCGCAAGATAAAAATAAAGCAAAGCCTAATAAATAATAAATCATTATTTATTAATAATTATTAATAAATAATAAATAATAAATAATAAATAATAAATAATAGAGAATAATTAAATAATAAAAAATAATAAATTAATAATATATTGATAAATAAATAAGAATGAATGACTAACTAATTGATTGGTAAAAAAGAATTCAGGGAGCAGCAGCAGCAGCAGCAGCTCCTGCAACTCGCTGCTGCAGTTGTTGGAGGATATTTAAAATTTTGTTTTGACTTCATTCTCAATTTTAATTATTTTGTTTTAGTTTTTTAATTTCTTCTTATTTCTTTTATTTATTTTTATTTATTTTTATTTCTCTCGTTTGTTTTATTTGTTTTATTTCTATATTTCATATATATTTGCTGCTGCTGCTGCTAGCTGCTGCTAGTTGCTGCTGCTGATTTATTATTTTTCCTCAAGGACCTATGAATCCTCTCTTCTTCTTCTTCTTCTGCTGCTGCTGCTGCTGCTGCTGCTGCTGCTGTGGCAGTTACCTGTGGGGTGGAAGACGACTTTGTTGACTCGGTCTTCGTGGCCCTTGAGGCTGCCGACCAGCAGCTGCTGCTGCAGCAGCTGCTGCTGCTGCAGCAGCTGCTGCTGCTGCGAAGCAGCAGCAAGTCCCTTAACTTCTTCCTTCGCCAGTTTCCCCAAATCGTACAGAGCGATTGTCGCGTCTGCTGCACCGCTAGCGAGCAGCAGACTCTGAGCAGCAGCAGCAGCAGCAGCAGCAATAATTTCACAGGAATTGGCTTCTCTTCTGTTTGCGTTTAATTTGCTTCTTTCCCTCTCACTCAACAGAAGATTTAATTAATTTGCGGAAAAGATCCTTAAAGCCCCGAAAGTAAAACAAACGGATTAACAAACAAACAAACAAGCAGCAGCAGCAGCAGCAGCAGCAGCAGCAGCAGAAGAAGAAGAAGAAGAGAGGATTCATAGGTCCTTGAGGAAAAATAATAAATCAGCAGCAGCAACTAGCAGCAGCTAGCAGCAGCAGCAGCAAATATATATGAAATATAGAAATAAAACAAATAAAACAAACGAGAGAAATAAAAATAAATAA
>NW_013543455.1:325247-330450 GCF_000499545.2 Eimeria tenella
CAGCAGCAGCAGCAGCAGCAGCAGCACCTGCTCGGCCACTGGCCGTGGGGCCCAGGCCAAAGAGTTGATGCGGCTTTGGCGGCCCTTCAGCTGCAGCAGCAGCAAACCATCAGCAGGTCTCCAGACTTTGATGCTGTCTCCCCAAGAAGCTGTTGCAATTAAAGTCCCCCAGCAGCAGCTGGTGCTGCTGCTGCTGCTGCTGCTGTTGGCGTCGGCGGCTTGGGCGGGGGCGGCGGGGTCGCTGGCGCGCTGCCCCCTCGCTGCTGCTGCTGCTGCCGCTGCCGCCGCCGCTGCTGCTGCTGCTGCTGCTGCTGCTGCTGCTGCGAGGGCGGTGGAAGGCGCGAACTTGCAGCAAGTGAGGGGCCGCTCGTCTGCAACAACAGAAGCAGCAAGTTGCATTTTAGATTGAATAAATTTATTAAAATAAATTGTGTCAAGAATAGGACTTGAGGGGGGCAAGCAGCAAGTGGTGCGCTGCTGCTGCAGCTTCTGGGCGTGCTGCCGCAGCAGCTGCTCCTGCTGCAGCCGCTTTGCTGCTGCTGCTGCGCTTGCTGCTGCACACGCCCGCCGGAACGCCAGCAGTTTGCTGCTGCCTTCTGTGTAGAAAGTCCCCTCGATATCTTCTTCCTGCTGCTGCTGCTGCTGCTGCTGCTGCTGCTCCGCAGCAGCGGGCTCCTGCTTCGCCGCCGGCTGCTTCTTCACCGCGATCACTCGCGCCGCCGGCTGCAGCAACTGCTGCTGCTGCTGCTGCTGCTGCTGCTGCTGCGGTGTACATACACCCGAAGGCAACTCCCGACCAGCAGCAACAAGAGCCTTCAAACGCGACCGCCGCTCAAAAGGCCCTTCTCCAAACAAAGTCACTGGTTCGCCCATTCCCCTGCAGCAGCAGCAGCAGCAGCAGCAGCAGCAGCAGCAGTTGCAGCAGCAGCAAAGCTGCTGCAGCCCAACAGCTGCACTGCATTTTGTTAATTTTCGCTTATTATTCATTTATTTATTTATTTTGTTATTAGTTATTTTACTTATTTATTTAATTTAATTATTCATTTTCAACTGCTCCTGTTGGCAGGGAAAGGAGTGAACCAGAAATAAATACATAAAATAAAATATATAAAATAAATAAAATGCATTTTAAAAATAAATAAATGAAATGCGTTAAACAAGCAAATAAAACGCAAAAGACAAATAAATAAAATGCATTAAAACAAAATAAATAAATGGATAAAACTAAATAAATAAATAAATAAAAATGAATAAATAAAATGCAAATAATAATAAAAGCTGCAGCTTTTATTACCTGAGGGCCTCTCGAACATCAGAGTCAATTGTGGGAACTGCTGTTTTAAAAGAAGCTGCTGTTTGCTGCACTTGAAAGGCCTTGAGTCTTTCTTGCTGCTGCGGTCCCGCTGCTGCTGCTGCTGCTGCTGCTGTTGCTGCTGCTGCTGCAGGGGGGCCCGCGGGCGGGCCCTCCTCCAGCACTGCAGCAGCAGCAGCATTCCCCGCCTCGCTTATCTTCCCGTAGTACAGGTGGCTTTTGCTGTCAGCAGCAGCAGCAGCAGCAGGAGCAGCAGCAGCAGCAGCAGCAGCGGGAGATTTCTTTACGCCGGCGGCCCCAGCGGGGCGGGGGCCCCCCGAGGGCTCCGGCATGGCGGGAAATGAAGTGAAATTAAATTAAATCAATTAAATTAAATTAAATTAAAATAACAGAAAAAGAAAAATAAATGCTAAATAAATGGCAAAAGGGAGTCCCAGGCGCTGCCGAAACCAGAATTCAAATTCAAATTCAAGAACGCCGCTACAGCAGCCGCGCAACAGCAGCAGCAGCAGCAGCAGCAGCAAAGAAAAGGGAAATGGACCTCTTTTAAATCTCCGAGGCCTCAAAAACAAAAAGAAAAGATAAAACGAACCTCAAAGATCTAAAGCTGTTCTTCAAAGGCCACGGGGAGGACTGCATGCGCTCCGCCGCAGCCAGTTCCACTTTCTGCAATGCATGCATGCGAAGGAAGCCTGCGGGAAAGTCCCCAAACTTCGCCTGAAATAGCTGAAGTAGACTTTATTAGTTTTTCAATTTTCAAAATAAAAAGCAAAACAACTTTTTTTCAGCGGCAGACCCAAGATCGGGGTAGCTGCTGCGACGGTCGCCGCGCCGTCGGCGCGCAGCGCAGAAAGCGAAAAAAAAAACACAGTCCTTTCTTTTGCATCTTTCCAAAGATATAATGTTAAATTGAGAATGTTATCAAGTCTTATGCGTCTTCTGGGCTCAAAAACGCGGCCTTTACCTCCAAAGTTCGTTCTTGAAGAATCTGCAGTTGGCGCCGCGGGTTTCAGGTGTACATACACCCCAACCGCCAGCAGCGCCACCCCCTCTTCCGCCGTTTCACTTATGTTTATTTTCGAATCATTTTGAATTCAACTAAAGCCCGAAACCCCTTGAATTGTCCGTTTTTTGTCTTTTATTTCTTCAAAATGTCCTATTTATCGATTTGATGTCCTTTGATTCCGCCAGAAAGCAAATTTGTCGCTTCTTCCGCTCTTTTTCTGTTCAGCTTCCCAACAAAAAATCTGCAAAATGATTTTTTTCAAGTCCGATCCGCCGCTTCTCTGGGCTTTGGGCTTTCCCCCGTGCGCCTAGCGAAGGTAAATTATAAATTTGAATTAATTTTCGAATTTAAAATTAGTCTTTTTGCAATTTTGCAAAAAAATGAAGACAGCGACTGCTGCTGCGGCCTGCAGATGGGCCCCAGCAAAGGCCGCGGGCCCCTCATAGCCAAGTTTGCCCCCGCTGGATTCAAGAAGGGATTTGGGGCCATTGGATTGGGAAGGCACACAAAAAAAGGTGAATTCTTTTGATTTCAGACTTAATTTTGACTCAAATTTGAATAAATGAAGAGCCTTCTCATTCAAGTAAACATTCCGTTCAGTTCAAATACTCAAATACTTCATTTTACTCAAAAGAACTTTTCTTTTAAATGGCTTTCTTTGGTTCAAAGTGCTGCTCTGGGCGCCGCCGCGGGGTGTCTGTACACCCCAAGTCTATGTGTTCCACTTAATCATATATTTATTTGTTCCCGTATTACATTAATTAATTAATTAGTTTATTATTTATTTATTTATTTATTTACTTCTTTTTCGCCTTTTGTTTATTCGCCGCTAACTTCTTTATTTGCATTTCGGGCATTTGCAAGTCAGTTGCTTTTTGCTGCTTCTGCATCTGCTGGTAATTAAATTCCACTTATTTCTATTTATCTTTATTCATTTACATTTATTTATATTTATTTATTCATTTATTTATTTACATTTACTTACTTATTTATTATTTAATTTCATTTCATTTTATTTCTGCTGCTGCTCTAAAGGCTTTTTTCTCATCAATTCGATGCTGGTCCCCAAACTGCATATGCCGGACTTAAACGGATTTGAGGTAAATCAATTTTATTTATTTAAAATAAATAAATATATTTAAAGTGCAATTCAATTCATTTTAATTCACTTTAATTGATTTAAATGCATTTAAATCCATTTAAATCTTTCAAATTGATTCAGATTGATTTAATTGGATTTAAATGAATTTAAATCCATTTAAATCAATTAAAGTGGATCTAAATGGATTTGAAACATAATCCAAACAGAATAACGGGGAGAATATCGCGAATCTGCGCCGCTGTTACTGCTGTTGCTGCTGCTGCTGTTGTTGCTGTCGTTGTTGCTGCTGCTGCTGTTGTTGCTGCTGCTGCAGCTGAAGCCTTACGTTTGCCCCCAAACTTACAAAATTGCGTCGCAGAAGTATTGGGCAGCAGACGAGGAAGAATAAAAGTCGAAATAAAGAAATGAAGAAAAGATGAATTATTTAAAACTCGAGAAATGGGAAAACAAATGAATGAACCATTCTTTTTAAACAAATCTGCAAATAAACATATTTGTTGACTTCAACAAAATTTCTTTTCTCGCTGTTCCGGTGTATGCACACCTCAAGTTCTCACTTATCTTTTCGTCGAACTTTTGAAAACTCTTCGAACTTAATTCATTTTTAAGTTGAGTTTTTCTTTCTTTTGTTTTTAAAAGCAGTTTCGAGGAAAGGAAAAAGAATTAAACTTTTAAATCGAAAAGAGTTTTGAAATGCTTTGCGACGAAACGAAGAGCGACGACCCAGGTGTCTGCACACCTCAGCGTTGCTCCGAAGGAGAATTCAAAAAGTGGCTTCCTTCATTTTATTTATTTATTTATTTATTTGTTTGTTTGTTTTAGTTTATGTATTTGTTGTTATTTATTTCTTTGTTGTTCCTCTTGAAGGCGCTGGCCGGAAGCGCTTTCTCTGTTTCTCCCGCGGGCAATTTGAGGTGTACGTACACCTCACGGCTGCGGCGTGGGCGGCTTCGAATTGGATTTGTTTTCACTTTTTCTTTTTTCATTTTTTTCTTTTCTTTTTTGCTGCTTTTTTATTTTCTCCTTTTCTTTGTTTTCCCTTTCCAGCCGCAGCCAGGCGCCGAAGTTGCTGCGCTGACCTGCCGCCGCTGCTGTTCCTGCTGCTGCTGCTGCTCCTGCTGCTGCTGCTGCTCCTCCTGCTGCTGCTGCTGCTCCTGCTGCTGCTGCTGCTGCTGGAGGGAAAAGGACTTGCTGGAAGTCTTCAGTTTGGAATCCAAGTTGGTTGAGGACTTTGAGTTTCTTTTTGATGCGGAGTTGGAGTGTACGTACACCCCGCGCGGACACCCGCTGCGCCGCTTTCCTCCGGTAGCTTTTTGCTTCCTGGCGGGCCCTGTCGCGGCTCGTCAGCAGCCGCGGCCTCCTGCTGCTGCTGCTGCTGCTGCTGCTGCTGCTGCGGGGGGGGTAGCCGCGGGCGAAGACGTGGGGCCCCACAGCCCCCGGGGGCTGCAGCAGACACACGAGAGTGCGGCCGAAGAGGCGGTAGCCGTGCATTGCTGCTGCTGCAGCAGCAGCAACTTCGCGCAGCGCGAACAGCAGGAAGGCGTGGCCTTTGCTGCTGCCGCTGCTGCTGCTGCGCTGCAGCCGCACAGACAGCACGCGGCCAAACTGCGAAAAGAACTTGAACAGCTGCTGCTCCTTAAATGCTGCTGGCAGGTGCCCCACATACACCACGCCTCGCCGTGCTGCTGCTGCTGCTGCTGCTGCTGCTCGCCGCGCTGCTGCTCGCCTGCCCCTCCGGCTGCCTCTCCCTGCTGCTGCTGCTGCTTCTCCGGCTGCTGCTGCT
>NW_013543455.1:330550-383523 GCF_000499545.2 Eimeria tenella
CCTGCTGCTGCTGCTGCTTCTCCGGCTGCTGCTGCTTCTCCGGCTGCTGCTGCTTCTCCTGCTGCTGCTGTTTCTCCTGCTGCTGCTGCTTCTCCTGCTGCTGCTGCTTCTCCTGCTGCTGCTGCTTCTCCTGCTGCTGCTGCGGGTTGGCGCACTCGCTGGCGCTTCAAATCCGCAGCAGCTGCAGACACGGCCTGCTGCCGCTTCCGAGAAACTCCATCTGCTGCTGCTGCTGCTGTTGTGTCTGCTGCCGCTGCGTCTGCTGCACCTGCTGCTGCTGCAACGTCTGCTGGCTGGCTTTTGCGTTTTCCTTCGATTTTCTTCTTTTGCTGCTGCTTCTCCTTCCGCAGCTTCGCGCTGCTGTCGCTGCTGCTGCTCTTTTTGTTTGCTGCAGACATCTTTGCAATTGTCTTCTTAGTCGATTTTATTTGCTTTTTGCTCGAATTTGCCGCATCGCCTGCTGCTGCTGCTGTTTCTGCTGCTGCTGTTGCTGCAGCAGCAGCGGCGGGCTTCTTCGCCTTCTGGGGCTTCTGAGTCATTTTAGAACATTTAAATTGAATTCGGGATTTTGAATTTCAAAAGAAGAAAGGAATGAAAGTCCGGAGCTGCGGATACACCCCAGAGAGGTGGCCTGTCTGCGGTGTATGTACATACACCGAGAGAGCCAGGTTTGCGAGGAGGGGGGAAAGCGAAAAAATAAACGGATAAATACATAAATAAACAAATAAAAGAATAAATAAATGAAAATAAACTCCAAATGGGGTCTGGGGAGCAAAGAAGAAGAAGGGAAACTCCGAAAATCGAATTCTGCAAGAGAAGATCCTCTGGGGGGCGTCGGAGCCCCCGAGTGTCGTTTGAGCTCCAAACTGGATTTAAAAGGCGCAAACTGCAGCAAAAGAAGAAACAAAAAGCAAATAAAAGAAAACAAAAGAAAATAAAAGGAAAATAAAAGGAAAGAAGTAAAAACGAGGCGAAGAACGGATAAAATTCGTCGCCTTCAGCCCCTCAGCCCCGCGCCGCGACTCCGCGCGGCGCATGCAGCAGCCGGCGCCAAATCGGCGCGTTTTTCGCGTTTTCGGGGTTTATTTTTCTTTCTTTTTGTGTTTTGAACTTCAAAAATGCTTTTCGGAGTTCCAAATCTGCAAAAACTCGGAAAATCCGCCGTTTTCTGCGAAGTTCCAAATGGCCGCGGAAGCCGCCGCAGACCCCGTCCAGCTGGCCCTGGTGGAGCTGCTGGGGCTCAGCGACATGTACCGCCGGTGAGCGCATTTGGCCTTTAAAAAGGTCAATTTTTGGCTTTTTTTCGCCATTTTGAGCCTCAATTCTTCTTCTAATTCATTTGTTGTGCATTCTGTTCTTTAATTCGGCCTTTCTTCGTCCAATTTGGCCTCAAATTCGCCTTTTTGGCCCCCATTTCCCTCTTTTCAAATGTCCACTTTTTCCTACGACCAGCTGTATGTACACCCTGAATGCGGACTCCTTCTCCGCCTCTACTCTTTATTTCTTTTATTTCTTTTATTTCTTTTATTTCTTTAATTTATTTATTTATTCATTTATTTATTTGTTTGTTTGTTTATTTGTTTGTTTTTATTTGTTTATTTATTTGTTTGTTTGTTTGTTTGTTTGTTTATTTGTTTGTTTGTTTATTTGTTTGTTTGTTTATTTGTTTGTTTGTTTATTTGTTTAATTTACAATTTGGTTATTCGAATTTTTTCATTTTTTGATTTTTAAAACTCTTTAAATCCTCATCTAAAGCCCGAATTAACTAACTAAACAACTAATTCATCTATTAATTCATTTATTATTTATTTATTTATTTATTTATTTATTTATTTATTTATTCACTTATTTATTTAATTCAGGATGCAAGACACTTGTTGGTCCCGCTGCATTCCAAATGTCAAAAAGGAAATTCTGGAGGCGGGAGAAAGCAGCTGCGTAGACAGATGCGTAAATAAAGTAATTCTTTTATTTATTTATTTGTTTGTTTGTTTAATTAATCAATTAATTAATTAATTAATTAATTAATTATTTGTTTGCTTATTATTTGAAAGACTAGAAGTGACAGGAAAATTCAAAAAGGAGAAAAAACGGTTTTGTTTTTGTTCCGTTTGTGGCGGTTGCCGTTTTGTTTTTATTTTCATTTTATTTTCATTTTTGAATTGTTTTTTGATTCTTTTTAATTCTTTTTAACTCCCAATTCTTTTTAATTCTCCTCCTAATCCTTTTCATAATTCCTTTTAATTCATTTTAGTTCTTTTTAATTCCTTTTAATTCTTTTTAATTCCTCCTAATTCTTTTTCATTCCTTTTGATTCTTTTTAGTTCTTTTCATTCATTTTCTTCTTTGTGTCACTTTTATTGTTTCTCCTTATTTTGGCTTTTCGCTTTTTCTTTTTTCCTTCAAGTATCTTTTTCTGCCACTCGATCCCAGACGATCCCAGACGATCCCAGACGATCCCAGACGATCCCAGACAATTAAAAGAATTGAAGAAGAGTTAAAAAAGAATTAAAAGAAATAATAAAAGTGAATTGTATGTTTTTATTTTATTTATTTTATTTTTATTTTTGTGCAGTACACGGCGGTGCACAGCAGCCTCGGAAAGCAGCTTCAAGAATCTTCAAATCCGAAATAAATAAAAAGAAATTTAAAATGAATTCAAATTCAAAATAAATAAAGTTAAAATGAATTTGAATTCAAAATAAATAAAATTAAAGTGAATTTAAATTCAAAATAACTGAAGTATAAACTCAAATGCAAACAAATACAAAATAAAAGACAAAAAGAAAAGGAAAAGGAAAAGGAAGAGAAAAGGAGAGAAAGGAGAATAAAATAAAATAAAATGAAAATAAAATAAATAAAATAAAATAAATTCAAAAGTAAAACAGAAAAGTGGGGAAAGTTTTGGAAAACTCAAAAGACGAATTTTGGAAAAACTCACAAAAGAAATAAATTCATTTTCAAACAAATAGATGATTTAAAGTAAGTAACCAAATTTAAATGTTACCGAACTGATTTAAAGATGAACAAATCTATTTAAATTGATTTAAATGTCATTAAATGGATTTGAAAATGATTAAATGGATTTGAAAGGTCATGAAAAGAAATTAAAAAGAAGTAAAAGAATTAAAAGAAATTGGAATGTAATCAAAGCAATTTAAAAAAGATCAAAATAATTAAGACATAATAAAGATGACAAAAGGCAATTAAAGATAATGAAATACGGTGAAAGATAACAAAAGACAATTAAAGGAAATAAAAGGATAATAAAAGAAAATAAAAGATAATAAAAGAATATAAAAGAAAACAAAAGAAAATAAAAGGAAATGAAAGAAAATAAAAGATAATTAAGGGAGAAAGAAATTGGAGCAAATAATTGAAGGCGGCGAAGAGATGAAAATAAAAAAATAAAATTAAAAAAAATAAAATAAAATGAATTGAAAGCAAATCCAGAAGTTAAAACAAGTGAAAGAATTAAAACAAATAGAAGAATGGAAACAAATAAAAGGATTACAAGAATTAAAACAAGTAAAAGAATTGAAAGAATTAAAAGAAATGAAAGAGCTAAATGAATAAATGGAAAGAAGGCAAATCAAATAATAAAACAAAAGAATTAAAAACCAAAAAAGAAACAAAAGAAAACAAAGTCCGAAAAGTTAAAGAATTTAATTCAACTTTTGTCTCAAATTGAATTTCAATTTTTTAAAAACATTTTTTTTCCAAACTTTCCTGCAGCTGCTGCTGCTGGTTTTTCGTTTCGTGCGGCAGCTGCTGCTGCATTAGCAGCAGCAACTGCTGCTGCTCCTGCTGCATTAGCAGCAGCTGGTGCTAGTGCTTCTGCTGCTGAGTATACAGAGCTGCAGCAGCAGCTGCTGCTGCAGCTGCTGCAGCTGCTGCAGCTGCTGCTGCTGCACGCATATGGTTAGTGCGCTGCGGTTGCCGGCAGCAAAAGCAGCAGCAGCAACAACGTCATTAGCAGCAGCGGCAGCAGCAGCAGCAGCAACAGCAGCAGCAGCAACAGCAGCAGCAGCAGCATGTGCTGCAGCAGCAAAAGTCGCGAAAGTCTTTCAAGTTTTGCAAAAGGGAAAGGGCTCGTTAGCCGTAAAGTTGAATTGATGCTTTGCAATTCATTTATTCCAATTCAATGAATTATAATTAATTAAAATAAACAAATGAATAGTTCCAATTAATTACAATTAAATAGTTATAATCATTTATTATTATTCATTTATTTATTTAAAATATTTCCCTCAAAAATTTCTTTTCCTCCAAAAGGCGCCGCTGACGCTCCTCTTCCTGGGCTGTACGTACACCCCAGCGCAGCGCATCTCTTCGATTTTTGAAAAGATGGAAATCACTTTTAATTCATTTCATTTAATTCAATTATTTAACTTAATTCATTTAATCAATTTAATTGATTTAATTCAATTTAATTTAATTAATTTGGTTTAATTTAATTCATTTAATTCAAAATTAAGTTCTTTTGCTCACCTGGATTCAGCCACCGACGAAAGACAATTAGACACACCGGAGTGGCAGCTGAGAAATAAAATTAAAAATGAAATAAATTAAATTAAATTAAACAAAACAAATAAAACTAAAATAAAATTAAAATTAAATGAAATTAAAATTAAATGAAATTGAAATTAAATGAAATTAAAATTAAATGAAATCAAAATAAAACGAAAGAAATGGAGGGAAATGGAAGGAATTTAAAAGAAAATAAAAAGAAGATAAAAGAAAATGAAAGGAAAATAAAAAGGAAATAAAAAGAAGATAAAAGAAAATAAGAAAATAAAAAGAAAATAAACGTAAAAGGAAAAGAAGACAAAAGAAATTAAAATGAAAACAAAATGAAAGAAGTTGCTGAAGAGAAATTCAAAAAGTAGAAACTCAAATTGGGCGAAGTCTTCAATTTCAGGAACTTCGTTTTACCCCATTTTAATTATTATTACATTATTTGATTATTTGATTATTTGATTATTTAATTGTTTAATTATTTAATTATTTATTTATTTTAATTATTTCAACATCTAATTATTTTAATTGTTTTGGATTCGTTCTTGATAATTTAAGTTCTTTTTTGATTACTTTTATTCCCTTTAAATTGTCTTTCATTCTTTTCAACTCCCTTAGTTATTTTAATTCCCTAGTCTTCAAATCAACTCAAAATAAAAACAAATTTAATCTAATTAATTTGATTAAATTAAATTAAATTAAATTAAATTAAATTAAATTAATTAAATTAATTAAATTAAATTAAAACGCACTCGAAATGCCTCCAATCCAAAACCACAGTTTGCGCCCTTCGCCGCAGTGAGCCGCGTCAGCACCTGCAGAAAGAAATAAATAAAAACTATTTATTTATTTATTTATTTATTTATTTATTTATTTATTTATTTATTTGTTTGTTTGTTTATTTATTTATTTAATTAGTTTAGTTTAATTGATTTAGTTCAATCAACTTAATTGATTTAATTAATTCAATTAAATAAACAACTAGTTTGGAAATGATGTAAACAAATAAATAAATGGCTAGTTGTTTCGTTTGCACATTTGACCCACGAATTCAATCAAAACGAATTAATTTAATTAAATTATCTTAAATGATTTAATTAACTTATTTTAAGTAATTTAATCGAATTAATTGAAATAACTGATCAAATTAAATTAAATAACTAGTCAAATTAAGTTAAATCAATCAGATCAATTAAATCAAATTAAAACAAATTAGTTAAATCAAATTAAGTCAAATGAATCAAATTAAATTGAATCAAATAAACTAAATCGGTTAAATTAATTAACTCACTAATCAAGTTAAATTAAATCAAACCAAATTAAATTAAATCAATCAAATCAAATCGAATTAAATCAAATTAAGTCAAATTAAATCAAATCAAACTGTACTAATCAAATCAAACCAAATCAAATCAAATCGAATAAATAGAATTAAATTGAATTAAATCGAACCAAATCAAATCAAATTAATTAAATAAATAAATTAAATAATTAAATAAATTAAATAATAAACAATTTAATTAAAATAAAACTCACAAAAGCGTTGGAGCAAATAGCCGGAAGTGCCGCCGGCGAAGAGCCTCGCGAGGTAACGGGGAATTCCAGAAAGAGCCAAAACTGAAAAGTGGATTTTAATTAAATACTTTTTGTTTTCTTTTATTCAATTTAATTTAATTTAATTCCTTTAATTTAGTTTAATTCATTTAATTTGATTTGATTTAATTCATCTAATTTGATTTAATTCATTTAATTTAATCCGTTTAATTTGATTCAATTCATTTGATTTGATTTAATTCATTTAATTTGATTTATTCATTTAGTGTGATTTAATTAGTCGGATTTGATTTGATTAATTAAATGCATTTTGTTTGTTTGAATTAAAAGGCATGCTAGAGAGAATTCGAGGGATTAAACAGAATTATAATTGTTATTTAAATTCAATAAATAAATAAATAAATAAATTAATAAATAAAAATAACTTTCAATTAATTTAACAAACAACAGCTTTATTAACAGCTACTGCTGCTGCTGCTGGTCCTGCTGCTGCTGCTGCTGCTTGTGGTGCTGCAGCGCAGCAGCAGCAGCAGCAGCAGCAGCAGCAGCAGCAGCAACGCACCAGTGCCTTCTCGCCCTTCGTCAGCAGCCTGAAAAAAGAGGCAAAGTCAATTTAAAAATAAATAAAGCATTTTAACTAATAATTTAAAGTTGCTTATTTTAGATCATTACTATTATTTATTTACTAATAATAAGTCATACAATAATAATTGAAGTCAACAAATCAGCAAGTAATAAATCAAATAATTAAGTCAATTAAATAATGAAAAATAAATATAAATGAATAATTAAATAAACCAGTTAATTTAATTGCAAACAAACCTATTAAAATAAATTCAATTCAGATTCAAAAAGAAATAAAAGTTTATTTGGACTTTCATCTCGACAAGAGAAATTAATTAATTAAATTACAATTCGACAAATTATATTTTTAAAAGAAATAATAAAACATTTAATTTCTCGCATCAACAAAAACAGATGGATTAATTGAATTATAAATCGACAATTAAAATAATTTAACATGGAGAAATAAATTAATTTAACATCTCCCAGAAACAGAAGAAAGTGAATTATTAATATTAATAAACCAAATTAAATTCAATTTAAAATAAATAAATTTGATATTTCGTATCAACAGAAACAAATGAATTAATTGAGTAATAATAAACCGGCAAATTAAAAACAAATAATAAATTAAACAAATCAAATCAATTAAACAAGTTAAACAAATTAAATAAACTTGAATAAACCAAGTAAATTAAACAATTTAAACAAAGTAGATTAACCAAATTAAATAATTAAACAAATTAAGCAAATTAAACAAATAAAATAAATAATTAAATATATATATAAATAAATGAATTAAATGTCTTGCCTCAACAGAAAGCTGCAGAAGTCTAGGGGCCCAAATCATTTCTCCAAAAGTGAAAATTAAAATGCAGAAAAAAGATCCAAAAAAAGAAGGACTCATTCCCTGCACGCTCAGGTGTACGTACACCCCAGCTGCAGGCGCTGCATGCGGCGCCCTCGGGTGTACGTACACCTCAGCTGCAGCAGTTCAGGGCTCGTTTGGCTCCCGAGGAGTTCTTCTAATTGTTATTTTTAATGTTATTACTATTACTATTATTATTATTATTATTATTATTATTATTATTATTATTATTATTATTATTATTATTATTATTATTATTATTATTATTGTTATTGTTATTGTCATTATCATTATTGTTATTATTGTTATTGTTATTGATATTATTATTATTATTATTATTATTATTATTATTATTATTGTTATTATTATTATTATTATATTATTATTATTATTGTTGTTGTTCTTGTTCTTGTTCTTGTTCTTGTTGTTATTATTATCATTTTTATTATCATTATATTATTATTTTTATATTGATGATGATTATTATTATTATTATCATCATCATCATTTTTATTAATATTATGATTATTATTATTATGATTATTACTATTATTATTATTATATTATTGTTATTATTATTATTAATTAGAATTATTATTGTGGGTTACTTACCAAAACAAATAAAGAAAGGGAAGAGATGGAAGTTCCCTAAAAACAAAAATAAAAATGCAAAAGAATTTAACTAAAAGGCAAGTCCTAAATAACAAAAACTAAATGAAGTAAATAAATAAATAAATAAAATAATAAATAAATAAATAAAATAAATAACAGATAGTAAAAGAAATGGGACAAACAGTTAGTGAAATAAATACAAATAACAGAAATGAAATTATAAATAAATAAATAAATAAATGAGAGAAAATGAAAAGTAAATAAAGGAAATAACTGATAAGAGGGATAGGAACACCTAAAGAATAAAAAATAATAAAAATAAATTTAAATTATTTTAACGATAAATAAAAATTAAAACATTTTTAAACGAGAAGAAAATAGCTGCAGCAGCGAGGCTCCAGAAAGCAGCAGCAGCAGCAGCAGCGATTCAGTAGCAGCAGCAGCTGCAGCAGCAATTCAAAAGCACTGCAGGTGCAGCAGCAGCAGCAGCAGCAGCAGCAGCAGCAGCAAACCACTTCAAGCAGCACCAAAGGAGACCCGAACTAGTGACAATTAAGAAAGCAAGGAAATGCAACTGACACTAATGGCATTTAAAAAGTAGATAAAAATAAATAAAAGATACTGAAATTAAACAAATAAACAAAATATATGAAATTAGATAATAAAATAAATAATGTAAATAAATAAATGAATAAATAAATAAATGAATAAAGAAATGAATGAATAAAGAAATAATAAACAAAAGAAGGAATTAAAACGAAGGAGAAAAATGAAATTAAATTGCACTCAAATAAAGGGCTAAAGAATTAAATAAAATTAATTATTTGTTTTGATAAAAATGGTTTTAGCATTAAAAGATTATCAAATAAACAAAAAGAATTAAACAGTTGAACAAAATGCATTATGTAAACAAAGGAATTAAATAAACAAAAGGAATTAAATAATTAAATGAGAATTAAATAAATGAAAAGAATTAAATAATTAAAAGAACAACTGGAGGCGATGATTTTAAAAGATGAAAGAATGAAACGAAGTGGAAGTAAAAGACAATGAAATAAATAAACGATTTAAAACAAATAAAACGAAATAAATAAATAAATAAATAAATCAATGAATAAATGGATAAATGAACTTACCACAATGAGAGAATTAAAAGAAGTCATGTACTTGGAAGCAAAAGAAAAAAAAGGAAGAAAAGAAGAAATCAAAAAAGGATTTATCGACAGCAGCAACTCGTAAGGAGACTCCGAAGAAATTGCTGCGGCAAATTCCCAAATTGAATTAAATCCAACTTAATTGTTTTCATTATTTGTTCATTTAATGCATTGTTTGGTTTTATTTAATTCAATTAGTTGTTTGTTTGATTTAATGCAATTGGTCTGATTTAATTTCATTCATTTAATTTTGTTTTGTTTAAACTGCAGTTCAACTTGCCGCTTCGTCTTAAGTAAATTTGATTTCAATTTGAAGTCAAATTAAATTTGAATTTATTTCAAGTTAACTCGGAGCACTTTTTAAGTTAATTTGAAAGCAGTTTTAAACTAATTTCCGTTAACTTGAAGTTAATTTAAAATTAATTTGAATGAATGAATTTTAAATTTATCTGAAATTGATTTGAAATTGATTCAAAATTAGTTTGAAATTAATTTTAAATTAATTTTAAATTAATTTTAAATTAATTTTAAATTAATTTTAAATTAATTTTAAATTAATTTGAAATTGATTTAAAATTGATTTGAAATTAATTTGAAGTTAATTTAAAATTAATTTAAAATTAACTTCAAATTAATTTAGAGTTAATTTAAATTTTAAATTAACTTCAAATTAATTTGAAATTAATTTCAAATCCATTTAACATTTATTTATTTCCAATCTGTAAATTTCGCTTTCGCAGATTGAAGTTGAGAAGACAAAATGCATTTTCTAATTTTCCTAACTACTATTTTATTAGATTTAAAATGTATTTGAAATAGTTAAAAATAGATTCAAAATGATTTAAAATGATTTAAAATCATTTAAAATGATTTAAAATCATTTAAAATATATTTAAAGTTGTTTAAAATGATTAAGATGGACTTAAAATGATTGGAATGGATTTGAACCGACTAAAATGAATTTAAATTGTTTGAAACTAAATTTAAAATGTTTAAAGTCAGATTTAAATGATTTGAATGGATTTAAACGATTAAATTACATTTATAAATGATTTAAATCAGATTTAAATCAGATTTAAACGGTTAAAATGATTCTAAGCACATATAAAACGATTTAAAACGATTTAAATGGATTTAAAATTATTTAAATTAATTTAAAATGATTTAAATTAATTTAAAATGATTTAAATTAATTTAAAATGATTTACAATGATTTAAAATGATTTAAATGAATTTAAAGTTATTAAAAGCCTCACAGCGAGTGAAGACTTTGGGGAAAGTGCTGCCGAAATGTCTGCGGGAAATAAAAACGCGAAATTCGGCGGAGACCAAAAAGGGGCTCACCGGAGGACACTTCCGACTCCTGAAAAGTGGAAGATGAATTTAAATGAATTTAAAACAGTTTAAAACAATATAAAACAATTTAAAACAATATAAAACAATTTAAAACAATTTAAAACACTTTAAACGCAATTCAGAACAATTCAGAACCAAAAATGGAGTTAAAAGAGCCCAAAAAGCACCAAAAAGGAGTTTAAATGAATTAAAATGAATTAAATGAATTAAATGAATTCAATGAATTCAAATTAATTCAAATTAATTCAAAAACACCTTTTTGGCCCACCGCAACACACCGCCGTCGACACCGCCAGAAACCGCCACAGCCGACGAGAGGCCAGAGTCTCCCGCAGGATCTGTTGCAGCAAAATAAATAAATAAATAAATAAATAAATAATAAATAAATAAATAAATAAATAATAAATAAATAATAATAAATGAATTTGATGGTCTTCGAATAATTAAAATCGAAGACGGAGAAGAGCAGCGGCGGAGGCGGAAGCAGTCGGGTGTACGTACACTTGAAGTTCCACTTGGAGTTTGCCGGATAAAACAAAATTCCGAAAACGGAGTTTTATAATTTGTTTATTTTCCATTTATTTGTTTTCATTTTAAAACAAATAAGAAGCAACTTTGGACTAAAAGGAAGAAGTAGATTGGAAAATAAAGATTCAGTCGGTTTACTATTCCTTCAATTTTTCCAGAACTCACGTTTAACGGCGAGCTTGGGAGCTCCATTTGCTGCTGCTGCTGCTCCGCAGCAGCAGCAGCAGCAGCAGCAGCAGCAGCAGCAGCAGCAGCAGGAGAGTCTCTGAGGAAGAAAGAAAAGGCGAACTGCAGCAGCCCCGGGAGACAGGCGAAAAAGAGGTAAGGGCGGTAGGGCTGGCCGAGGGGGGGGACCATCGCGCGAGTGGCGGTGAGGAGAAGGGCGGCGCTGAGGGCTGCGGAGTTGGTGACGAGGTATCTGGAGAAAAGCAGGAAAAGAAGTTGAATAATAAATTCCAAAAAAAGGCCAAGTGCAGCAACTGGGGGGTCAAACGAAGGAGAAAAATGCAAAGAACAGCTCCGAGCAAGTCCCAGTCCCGCCCCGCGCCTCCGCGGGGACTTGCGAAGTTTTGCAAAAGTGGAAAAAGACAAAGACCCACGAGCAGTCGAAGGCGCAGGACCGAGTCCCCGCAGAGGCGTAGCGACGCACGGCCAACTTCAACACGTTGCTGGTGAGCGAAACGCCCATGGGCAGCAGCGCCAGCAAAGCGGCGAAGAGGGTGAGGGAGTCCGTGGCGAAGACCAGCAGCAGCCGCGCAGCAAAAGAAGTTGCTGTTCCCAGCAGCAGGGAACGGCGAACGCCCAACAAGTCCACCAAAGGTCCGAAAAAAACGCCGAAAAACAAACACATGAGTCCGTAGACTCCGTAGATCCAGCTGGCGGCGACGTCGCTCAGGCCGAAACCCACGCTCAAGTACAACACGAACACGTAGTCCAGCGCGAAGCTGCTGAAGGAATCGGCATATTCGCAGGCGTAAATCAAACAAAGTTCTCTCGGAGAACTCAACAGCTTCTTAAACGGCTCCCACATCTTTTCATTTCGCAAATATCTGCAGCTTTCCGTTCCGCGCCTCGCGCCTCGCGCCTGCATGCGCGCGGTGTATGGACACCGCAGACACACATCGACCGCCCGTGCAACTTCAGCGGTTCCGCGGGAAACCACTTTTATTTCTTCCATTCTCGACGGAATCACTTGTGGTTTCTGTTTACTTTTGCATTTAACTTCTGTTTTGTCTTTTTCTCCGCGTTTTCCCGCGCACATCGCACCAGCCGGCTCGCTGGCTTCCGCCGCCACCACTACTCCGTGTCCTCCTTCGCTCTGCCGTTTTCGGATTTTCGCCGCTCGAAGTGGAACTTTCCCCTTTTTTTCCGAATTATTTCTCCATTATTTCTTTTTTTAACGCCAATTTGTCCTTTATTTCCCGAGTTCGCCCCGCGTTTCCGCCCCGCAACCCTGCACCACCGCAGACGGCTTTCGGCAGCGGCCGAGAACGCGAAGCCCGGGCGATCTCCGCCCTTTCCCAAATGGCTTCTCCTTCTCTTTTTAATTCTTTCGAGACTTCTGCTGCTGCTGCTACTGCTGCTACTGCTGCTTCTGCTGCTGCTGCTGCTGCCAACTCGCCGCAAAAGGAATTCAATTCAAATAACCCTCCCCTCGATCTCGACGCACAAGACCCGCAGGGAACTGCAGAGCTGCTGCCGCCGCCGCCTGCAGACCTCTCTGCCGCAGCAGCAGCGGCAGCAGCAGCGGCTGCTGCTGCTGCTGCTGCTACTGCAGCGGACGCAGAGCCGAGCAGCAGCAGCAGCAGCAGCGGAGGACAGCAAACAAGTGAAAACAATGGAGGTGAGAGTTTTAAACTTGAAGAAAAAATTTAATTTGAAATTCGAGATACAGGTAGAGGGAGCTGTACATACACCGGAACGCACACTACACCCGAGACAGCCAAATGCGGAAATGCTGTCATTAAAAGATTATAAATAAGTATATAAATGAATATATAAATAAATGTATGAATAAATATTAATATTTACTTGTAATTACATTCTTATTATTACTATTAAGATATAATATTTATAAATTTGTTTTCACTTTTATTTGCAACAGAGAGCAGCCGCTCTGCCGCCACGCCGCGAGGTGTATGTACACCCGAGGGCATGCAACTTCCGCCAGCTTCTTGCAGCAGCAGCGACGCAGACAGAGAAGCAAATGAAAGAGACAGCAGCAGCAGCAGCAG
The DNA here is from genome assembly GCF_000499545.2 of Eimeria tenella. NCBI lineage: Eukaryota > Apicomplexa > Conoidasida > Eucoccidiorida > Eimeriidae > Eimeria > Eimeria tenella. The sequence continues at coordinate 343,939 of NW_013543455.1, forward strand.
CAGCAGCAGCAGCAGCAGCAAAGAAGCTTCGGGCCTCGAGAAAGAGACTTCTTTGGATTTCAATTTTTCTAAAAAAGATTCCCCGGGGCCCCTCAGGTGTCCCTCTCGGGTGTCTCAGCTGAAGTTGTTTTTCGAGAGACAAATAGATAAGGCCCACACGCACCAGCAGCAACAGCAGCAGCTGCTGCTGCTGCAGCAGGAACACAGGCAGCAGCAGCAGCAGCAGCACCCGCGGCATGAACACCGTCCTCAGCCGCAGCAAGAACAGCAGCAGCACCCGCAGCAGCAGCAGCAGGAGCCTGACTTGCTGCAGCAGGAGCAGCAGCGGCAGGAGCAGCAGCAGCACGTTTCGGCTTCGCCTGTCGACAGCAGCAGCAGCAGCAGCAGCGGCAGAGCAGCGGCGCGGAAGCTGACAGCAGCAAAACGCATGCAGCAAAGCAGCATCGACATCGCAGCTCGTTATGGAAAGCCGTACAGGCCCTCGTGTCGAGACACTGCAGCACAGCAGCAGGAGCCGCACAGCCCCGCGGCTGCTGCTGCCGACAGCAGCAGCAGCAGCAGCAGCAGCAGCAGCAGCGAAGATTCGGGGAAGCGGGCAGCAGAAGTGTTTCAGCCGGGGCGGCGCAGCAGCAGCAGCGGGTTCGAGAAGCGAGGTGTACATACACCTGAAGCTGCGCCGGAGCTGCTGAGGCCCCACAGCAGAGCAGCAGAAAGCAACAGAAGCAGCAGCGACGGGGACGCCGCTGCTGCCCCCCCAGCAGCAGCAGCAGCAGCAGCAGCAGCAGCAGGGAAGGGCCCGGTGTGCATGCACGCGTCGCGGGAAATAGAGCGGCTTGCTGCGCTGGTAGCAGCAGAAGCGAAGAACTACGGAAAGCCAATTCCCAAAAGACTCCTCACCAAACAGCACCTCCAGCCAGACGCCTGAAGCCCCAGGTGTACGTACACCTGGGAGGTGTACGTACACCTGGGAGGTGTACGTACACCTGAGAGGTGTACGTACACCTGAGAGGTGTACGTACACCTGAGAGGTGTACGTACACCTGAGAGGTGTATGGGCACCTGAGGGGTGTATGGACACCTGAGGGGTGTACGTACACCTGGGAGGTGTATGGACAGCTGGGAGGTGAATGGACAGCTGAGATGTATTTATACCTGTGGGGTGTATGTACAGCTGGGAGGTGTATGGCAGCTAAGGTTTATTTACACCTGTGGGGTGTATGGACTTCTGTGGGGTGTATGTACACCTTAGAGGTGTATGTACACCTGACGGGTGTATGTACACTTGTGGAGTGTATGTACACCTTTGAGGTGTATGTACACGTGCGGGGTGTATGTACACCTGTGGGGTGTACGTACACCTCAGAGCTCTGCGGCGCAGCGGCGCGAAGAGGCAGCTTTGGTGTCAGTCATTTTTCATTTGTTTGTAATTTGTTTATTTGTTTGTTTTCGGCTTTACTTCAACCAATTCACCCGAAGTTTTAATTCCATTTCCCGCGGCTACGGACACCCCCGCGGTCTGCTGCTGCTGCTGCTGCTGCTGCTGCTGCTGTTCGCGAAACAGCACTTCGAATTGTCGAAAATTTGCAAAAGTGAAAAACTGATTTTATTTCATCTCCGGAGGAACTGCGGCCGGACCCAGCGGCTGCTGCTGGGGTGTACGTACAGACAGACCACTGGTCACCCCCGCCACCAATGAACCGCCAGCAGCACCAGTGGTCACTTTTTGATCTTTTAATTCATTTAAAAGGCTAAATTGAATTACACTTGAATTTTAAATTCAAAAAAAGAGAAAAAAGAAAAGAATTGATGCGGGTTTCGGGCCCTCTGGCCTCCGCCACCGCAGAGCCTCCCTGCTGTCTGTTGCATTTCATTTGCCAGTTCTCTTAGCTTTTCGCATTTTTCTTTTTTTCTTGAAGATATTTCGCATTATTTTTGCAAATAAAAACAAATTGGAGAAAAGTGTTTTCAAAAATGAAACAAAAGTGAAACTGCACTTCCGCGCGGCGACTCGAGTGGTGTACGTACACCGGGGCCAGGTGTACGTACACCACGGCCAGGTGTACGTACACCCCTCAGTTGAAGTTCGAAAGTAATAAATGCATTTATATAAAAGATTTGTTGACAAGAATACAAAGAGGACTCTCTTTGTTCCAATTTGTGGATTAATTGGCTTAATTGTCTTTAAATTATCTTTAAATTACTCAAATCTGTCTTGAAGACAATTAACTCCTCAAGCCATTTGCATGCATCCAACATCTTTAAAAGGAAAACAAATTAAATATAAAGAGAAAGGGAATTTAGACTTCCAGAGGCGGAGAATTTGCAAATGAGAAGATGCAAATAAGTGCAAAATAAATACAAATTTAAATAAACATAACTTCAAATAAATGCAAATTTAAATAAATACGAATTTAAATATGAACAAATTCGAACAAATGCAATAATGTGCCTGTACATACACCCTAGCACACACATATAATTATCTAAAAACGCACAAATCTGCACTTGAATGTCCCATACCATATCCATTATTATTATTATTATTAATTATATTATTATACTTATAAATATATTATAATTATTAATTTCATTATTTTTTAATTACTACTAAAAAAGTAAGGAGATCTCTTGGCGAATTTGATTTTTGGCATTTCACCGCCAAGACCTCCAGGGCTTTGGTTTTTCGGAATTTGGGGAGATAAAAAGATTTGGAGTTTATTTTCAAAGTTAGAAATGCCTTTTGAGTTCATTTTTGGGACAAAAAATGCGTTTTGAGTTCATTTTTGGGACAAAAAATGCGTTTTGAGTTCATTTCTGAGGCAAGAATTGCTATTTGAGGTCCTTTTGGGTCTAAAAGGGGCGCGTGGGAGCTCAAAATGTCCCTTTTTGTGCGTCTTGGAACTTTTTTTGGAACTTTTCAAAACTCCTCGCCAACGCCAGCGGCCGCAACAGCGACAGCGCCAGCCCCCCCGCCACGCCCACATTCAGCGACTCCACAAAAGGGGCCATTGGCAGCGCAAATCTGAAAAGTTCAAAACCAATTTAAAAAAAACAAATGCAACTCCACTTTGTTGTCTTTTCGTTTGTTTTCATTTATTGTCCTTTCGTCTGGTGTGCGTTCTCTTATTGCCTTTCTTTCGTTGCCCTTTTATTCGTTATCTTTCTTTCATTATTCTTTCCTTTGTTGGCCTTTTATTTGTTATCCTTTCTTTCATTTCCTTTTATTTGTTATTCTTTCTTTTATTGTTCTTTCTCTCATTATCCTTTCATTATATTTCATTTATTATTATCCTTTTATTATATTTCATTTATTATTATCCTTTCATTACATTTCAAAAAAAATCAAAAAAAGAGAACTTATGTGACCGCCACTGCGGCCCTGTGCCCCAAAAGAGGGAATTGCGCAATTCCATTTAATTTAATTTATTCTAATTAATTTAATTTAACTTAATTTAATTGATTTAATTTAACTTCTTTTAATTTAGTTTGATTTAATTCAATTTAATTTAATTAGTTTAATTAACTTAATTTGATTTAATTCAATTTAATTTAATTAATTTAACTAATTTGATTAATTTAATTTAATTTGATTTAATTAATTTAATTTAATTTAATTGGAAAATAAAACGAACTTGAGGGAATTATCTTTCAGCAAAGAAGAAGGCCCTTTTGACTCGCCGCCCAAAACGCAGCAAATGCCTTCGCAGGCCTCCCCTGATATTCTTTCTGAAAATAAAATAAATAAATAAATAAATAAATAAATAAGAATAAGTAAATAAATAATTAATAATAAATAAGTAATAAATAGTGATGAGCAGATAAAGCACAAAAACAAACAAACAAACTCATGGGAAAGTCAATCAACAGCAGCAGCAGCAACAGCAGCAGCAGCAACAGCAGCAGCAGCAACAGCAGCAGCAGCAACAGCAGCAGCAGCAACAGCAGCGGCAGCAGCCCAAAAAAGCAGCAACCATCAAAAGAAAGAAAAAAGAGAAAAGAAAAAAGAAAAGACCTTTTAATTCTTCCAAGGGGGGCCCCTGGAGATCAGCAGCAATTAAAATTAATTTCTTTTTTTTGCAAAACTCCAAAAGAGCTTCTGGGGGCCCCTGGGCAAACGGCAGCAGCAAATGGAGGCCTTTGCTGCGGCTCTGAATTAAAAAAAAAAGAAAAAGAGAAAAAGAGAAAAAGAAGAATTAAATTAAATTAAATAATATAATATTATATTATACTATGTTATATTATATTATATTTATATTATATTATATTAATTTTAATTCTTTCCTTTATTTTGCTGCTTCCATTTTCTTATAATGAATTAAAATGAATTAAAACAATGAGTATAAACGAATTTGATTAAAGTAAATGAAGTGGATGAATTAAATGAATTGAATGAGTTAAATGAACAAGAATTAAATGAATAAATTAAATGAATTAAATGAACTACATGAATTAAATGAATTGAATGAATTAAATGAATTAAATGAATTAAATGAATTAAATGAATTAGATGAATAAATTAAATGAACTAAATTAATTAAAAGAACTAAATGAATTAAATGAATTGAAAGAATTAAAAGAATTAAAAGAACTAAATGCCTTAAAAGAACCAAAAGAGTTAAATGAACTAAACGAATTAAACGAATTAAACGAATTAAATGGACTAAAAGAATTAAATCTCACAATAACTTTCCAATTGAAAGGATCAACTCCTCCGGAAACAAAAAACAAAAAATCGATTTCTAAAAAAAACGCCAAATGCAACAAAAGCCCCAAATTCGAAGCGTAGCGAATGCCGTCTGCTGCCAACACAAATCTGAAAATAAAAACAAAAAGTAAATAAACAAGTAAATAAATAAGTAGATAAATAAGTAAATAAATAAATAAAAAAAAAATAAATGGTTAATTGGATGATTAGTTGGCGATAAATTGATCAATCGATGGCCAAATAACCAACTACTCGATAACTACTTGTTAGGCTAACAAAGGCATCAATAGGAATAAAACAAATAAACAAATAAACAAATGAACGAACAAACAAATAAATAAATAAATAAATGAATGAATGAATAAATAAATAGTGAAACTTCAACTAAATAATAGATTAAATAACATGAAAAATAAATATTGAAAAGAAAAGAAGAAAAGAAGCACCTGGGGTTCACAGAGTCGTCTGCGGGTTTTGGGATTTCGAAGATGGCGGCGGCATCGGAAAAGGAATTTGGAGAGCTTTTTGGGGACTTTTGATGAAACTTGGCGGAATTAAATGGCAATTTATGAATTATTTTGTTTTCATTTGTTGTTTTGGAAGAAAAAGGATCTGATTTCCTCTCGCAAAGGACTTTCATGATTTCGTCGGTTGCGCGAAGTCGCGCGCCAGCAGCTGTACGTACACCTGAAAGCCCGCGACGCGCGCTTTCCGCATTTTCACTTTTTTCATTTTCAATTAAAACCAAAGGCACCAACGGCTTCCTTTTTGCCTCCCCGAGCTCTTCAAACAATTCTTTTTCTTCTTTTTCTCCTTTTTTCATCTCCTTTTCTCCTTTTCTTATTTCCTTCTCTCCCTTTTTTCCGCCACTTTCCCCTCCAGGCCCCCCAAAGACCTCCATTATCGTCTCAGCCCCCAAAACCGCCATTTGGCCGCAGGAGGCTCTGAGAGACAAAAAGAAATAAATTATTTAAATACTTTTAATCAAAGAATTAATAAATTAAACGCTAAATTATACAATAAGTTAAAGAATAAATGATTAATTAGAATAGTTTTACCGGAGGAAGAAATAAACGGAGTGATAAACAGGTAATTAGAAGACTTTATATTAAAGAATAAACACAGGAAAGAATAAATAATTAATATGCTTTTCATGGGAGAATAAATAAAGGAGTAAAAATTAGAAATGGTTTTGTGTAAATAAAATAACAATTGTGGACTTAAATGTAAATACCTATTCGAACAAAATGGCATTATTTATTTGAACAAAATGGCACTATTTATTCAAATAAAATGGCATTTTAAATAAACAAATAAAGATAAATAAGTCTTGAATTGCTTTTTATTTGACCTGTATTTTCTCTTTGTTTTTAATTTGATGAAATGCTTCACCAGCGCGTGGCGTCTGGAGTGTATGGACAGCTGCTGCGCTGCTGCCGTTTCTTTCTTTTCTTTTTCTTCTTTCTTCTCATATAAATCTTCGTGGCTTCCAGGCTGCAAGGCGGCCTCCCTATTTGCTGCTGCTGCTGCTGCTGCAGGTCCTGCTGCAGCAGCAGCAGCTGCTGCTGCTGCTGCTGCCCTCTCATTTGCGTCTTCTCGGCCTTTGGCCGCATCTCTGCTGCAGCCTTCCAGCCAGTGCGGCGCTGCGCGAGTCGCAAACTTCCTCTGCTGCTGCTGCTGTCGCCGCTGGTGCTGCCGCTGCTGCTGCTGCTGCAGCTCGAGTTGGTGAGGTGTACGTACACCTGAGACCGCGGGAAAAGGCGGGAGTTGCTGCAGAACTGCAGCATTTAATTTGGAGAACTTCTTGGCGGCTTGCTGCAGCCAGAGCGCCATGCTGGGGCTGCCATTGAGTCTGGCTGTGGCTGGGGGCCGGTGCAGGGAAAAGAGAAGTCTTTTAGTTTAAATGCGGAAACAAAATGAAAATTAAGCTAAATTTGAATTAAAATTGAACAGAAAAGGAAAAGAAAGAAGACTTCGAGGCGGGAATGTGGGGCAGGGGGCCCCAGGGCTGCGGCCAACTGGCGAGTCTCGGCTGCGGCGGCGGAGATCTGTTTAAAAAAGAAGAAAAGAATTAAAAGAAACAAAAATAAATGAAATACGACAAGAAGTACTTTTGAAATCCCAAAAGAATTGAAGTGATCGGACCAGTTCAACTTGTCCGCCCGCGCGCGCCTTCGGGTGTATGTACACCTCGGCACGAGCCAGAAAGCCCCAGACCGACTTTTCCAGTTCGTCACTTCTTTTTCCACTTTTGCACTTTCGGACTTCGCAAATCTTTTTATTTCTTCTTTTTATTTCCATTTTGTTTCCAATTTCCAAATTCCACGAGTTGACTTCCGGAAGACTGCAGCGGCTGCTGCCTCCCGCCTCGCATTCTCTGCTTCTTTCAAATATCTTCAAATCTTTTTAGTTCTCTTCAAATCTTTTTAAATCTTTTGAATCTTTTAAATCTTTCAAATTCTTTCGAAGTCTTTTAAAGTCTTTTCAAAAAAATGGCAGAGGCAAACAGCTTCGACCCGGTGAAGGCGGAGGAACACCTCAGGTGCGCAGTGGGAAACCCCCAGGGTTTAGGGTTTAGGGTTTAGGGTTTGAGGCAACGGAGTGTGTGGCCTTAAGCGCCTCCGCGACCCCAGCCCCTTCTACCCCCGAGCCCTCTGCAGCCCCCCTAGGGTTTAGGGTTTAGGGTTTAGGGTTTAGGGTTTAGGGTTTGGGGTTTCAGGGAAGTGATAACTGCTGCGACTTGGCGGGACATGAGCCGGAAGAGCGCGCGGGAGAAGCTGGAGGAGAAGTTGGGAGTGGCGGCTGAGGGGCTGAAAGAACACAAAAAAGAAATAAATGAAATAATTGACAAAATAGTTTCGGAGTTGAATGCAGAGGAAGAAGAAGAGGAAGAAGCAGAAGCAGAAGAAGACAGAAAAAGCCAGCAATCCGTGCGCAATTAGTTCAACTATTTGTTTCATTTATTCCACGTATTCCACTTATTCAATTAATTTGTTCCATTTATTCCATTTATTCGGTTAATTTATTCCATTTATCCCATTTATTCAATTAATTGGTCCATTTATTCTATTTATTCTTTTAAATTCAACTTTTACGCAAAAAAAATAAAGTGGAAACTCAAAATTCGAAAATCTGAAATGGGGAAGGCGCGCAGGCGTTGGGGTGTATGTCCAGCTCGCTCAGGTGTATGCTCATGTGTTTCGCCTTTTCTCATTTATGTGAATCAAAAACTTTTATTTTATTTTAAATCAAATGAAACATTTAAATTTAAATAAACTCCTATTATTTTATTTCCTTTCACTTCTTTATTTGTGTTTTATTTCCTTTTTTTCGCGCTTTTCCGCCCATATTATTTCAATTGTTTGCTTTTCGACATTTCATTTATTTCCCTCAATTACCTTTATTTATTATTTACTTATTACTATTTATTATTATTTATTTATTATTACTTATTTATTTTTATTTATTTATTTTTGCTTTTATTCGTTGCATGCAGGAGGCTGAGGGAGAAAGCGACGAAGAGCAGCAGCCGGCAAAAAAACAAAAGACAGGAAATGAACCGCCGAAGAACTTGAAAAAGTTGCAATGTAAATTTTAATCTTTTTTATTTATTTTAACTTGTTTTTTGTTTGTTTTTTATTTGTTTTTCATTTGTTTTTGGGTTGTTTTTAACTTGTTTTTATTTTTATCTTTAGTTAACTTTTCAGCGAAGAAACTGCAATTGAAATAAATCAATCCACTTCTCGTTTAGTATTAATTTACTTCTATTTTTAATCAATTTCAAAATGAAGGATTTTCATTTAAAATAAACCATTCAGATTCTTTTTTGTTTTTAATTTAAAGTTAAACCACTTCAGAGCCAATCTGCAAAAGGGCATTTTTCATTCTCTTTTTTGAATTACAAAAATGTCTTTTCGAAGTTCCATTTTGCAAATAAAAACGTTTAAAGTGATTTCACATTTTAAATATATTATTTATACTTTTATTTACTTTTAGTTTTATATTTACTTTTAAAGTGTTTACTGCAGGCAATGAAATTGAAATTAAACTGTTTTTAATTAAATGAAATTTAATTTCAATTTCGTGAATTGCAAACAATTTAAATTGAAATTAAAACTTCTTTTTAATTGAAGACAAAGCTCATTTGGATTAAAAACAAGAAAGCAGTTTAATTTAAAACAATTAAATTCAATTAAATAAAAACAGTCAAATCCAACTTCCTGAATTAACTCAAACTTCATCTAAATCAAACAAATTAAAACCAACTGAATTAAATGAATCAAATTAAATTAAATTAAATTAAAAGAAATCAATTCAATTGAGTTCATTTAGATCAAACCAATCAAAGCGAATCAATTAAACTAAAATAAACTAAACCCATCAAGTCAAATCAACTAAATCAGTTAAATCAAATCAAATCAAACTAAATCAATTAAATCAAACCAAATCAAACTAAATCAAGTGCACTAACTCAAACAAATCAAATCAAATAACTAAAATGAAATCAAACTAAATCAAATAGGTCAAATCAAATAAATCAAATCAAATCAAATAAATCAAATAGACCTTTTTGTGTTTGCAGCTGCACTGATGTCTCGGCAAAGCTTTTTAGAAAAGGCTCCTGTGATGAATTCCAAAATTGGAAATTTAATTTTCCAAATGAAACCCCGCACCTTCAGCAGCGGCTCTTGCGGATGGTGGGAACTCTTTTTATTTATTTAATTTATTTGTTTATTTTTTATTTATTCATTTATTTATCCAGTCTATTCGTTGGTTTATTTATTTATTATTTATTTGTTTGTCTGTTCGTCTGTTTGTTTACTTGTTTGTTTTGTTTTGGATTTGTGTGGTCTTTTCTTTCACTGCATACTGTTATTGTATTTAGTTTGTTTGTTTTACCAATTCCTTTACCCCATTTATTATTTTCATTTTATTTACGTTTGTCTTCCTTTGCCTTATTTATTATTTTATTTTATTCGTTTTTGTCTTTTGTTCTTTTTTGCTTCTGAAGGTTCCATGGAGGCAAAGTGGCCATTAAAGTCGGAGACCAGGAAATTTGGTGTCAGTTGGGGGTGAACTGCACAGGTGGGGATTTCAAAATTAATTCTTTTAATTCTTTTAATTCTTTGAAACAAATTAATAAGCTACTTATCCATTTATTTATTTGTTTATTTGTTTATTTGTTTATTTGTTTACTTGTTAGCGCTCCATTTGCACCAGTAAAGCGGCAGAAAGAAAATTAAAAAATGAAAATGAAAAGTGAAAAGTGCTTTCGAGCAGCGCAGCAACTCGGGTGTCTAGACACTCCGAAGTGGCCCCTTTGCCTCGTCGCATTAAAAGCCGGTTTCTCTTTTTTGTTCAATCGACTTATTTATTGGTTTATTCTAGTTAACCAATTTATTTTATTCATTCATTTATTTGTTTGTTTGTTTGTTTATTTAAGGGGCTAATGCTTTTCTTTTTTGTTTGCTGTCTCTGCAGTGTTGGGCAGCAAGGAGTGGCGCGACGGGGCGAAGAAGGGGAAGAAGTGAAAAGGGGCTTTTAGGTCTTTTGAGTTTTTGGATTTAATTAAATTTGCGAATTCGTTTATTTGCTGTTTAATTAAAAGCACAAGTTGGTTTATTTGTTATTGTTTGGCCTAGTTTAGGGCTCTTCTTCACTCTGCTGCAGCACTTGTGCTCCATTTACTCTTCAGAATTTGCAAAAGGTCTTTTTGATTTCCTTCTGTTCTTTCGGATTTAAAAGTCCAAAGATTTAAATGAAGTTAAAAAAGACTTTTGCAAATTCGTATTCGCGCCAGCCACAACAAGTCCTTTTGAAAGACCTTGAAGCAGCAAGAAGCGGCTTCAGTGCAAAAGTAGAAATTAATTAAGTGTTTGCAAAATGCAAGTTAAAGTAAATGCAAATTAAAATAAATGCAAATTAAAATAAACGCAAATTGAAATAAATGCAAATTAAATCGAACGTAAAAACGTCTGTGCACTGGGGCAGCTCGCCAGGTGTACGTACACCTGAAGTCTGCACTGAAGAGGTCGCCGCTTCTTTTTGTGCTGCGCTTTTGGAGATGCAATTAAAAGAATTTAATTCGAATTCGAAAGTTAAAGAGAAGTTGAAATTAATTTATTTATTTAAATTAATTTATTTAAATTAATTTATTTAAATTAATTTATTTAAATTAATTTATTTAATTCAAGAGAACAACTGATGCAGCAACGAACTCTGCAGAGCCCTCTGCCCAAACGCAAATTTTTGTCACCAAATTTTCTGTCAAGTTTTTCTTCAAGTTCTTTTTTAGTTTCTTTTCTTTCTTCTGAGGTGTACGTACACCGCAGCAAGAGCACAAACACCTCGCCCTAGTTACTACAGATAGCTGTATTTACATGTAGTTGTATTTATATATATACATGTATACACATATGTATATATATATATATATATATATGTATATATTGATTTGTTTATATATATATATACTATTTATATATATATGTATATATATATAAACGTATATATTTGTTTGTTTAATTCCTCAAATTGCGTTTCAAAAGAAAATAACTTTCTCATTTGAACTCGAAAACGAAAAGATCCCGTGGAGTCTTTCGAAGTAATAACTGGAAGTTGACCAGCCACAAATCACTCCGCCGCGTCGGTGATGCCCTGGGCAGTCCTGAGCAGCAAACAAATAAAAGAAATAAATAAAAGAACAAATAAAAGGAACAAATAAAAGAAACAAATAAAAGAAACACATGAGATAAGTAAAAGAGACAAACGAAAGAAACAAATAGGGGAGACAAACGGAAGAAATAAACAAAAGGAAGAAACAAAAGCAACAAACAAAGGAAATGAACAAGGAAACGAGCAAAGGAAGTAGACGAAAGAAGCGAGTAAAGGGAACGAACAAAAGACACGCGCAGACCAGTGGACCACTGGGCAGTGACCAGTGGACCACTGGACTCACAGCTGAAAGATGCACTCGGACTCGGCCAAGTTGGGGGCGTCGTAAACTTTGCAAATTCGCTGATCGCCTTTTCCCTTGCGGAGGGAGAGGCGGGTGGTGGAGGCGTGGCCGAGGACGTGTCCGCCGACTGTTTGGGGTAAGGGGTGATGAAATGCGGAAATGAAAGGCCATTTGGACTCAATTCTTTGAATTTAAACTGCTAAGTGGATTTATTTTGGTAAATTTGAACTTTGTTCGCGAAGAAAGGACGCGGAAACGCGAACGCGGCGTTCTGTTGAGGTGTCTAGACACACCGGGCTTGGTCGGGTTCGCCACGAAGGTCAGCCCGCCGCCGGGGTCGGACCTGCGGAGAAGGGAAAATGAGGAGAAAAAAGAGAAAAATAAAATAAATGAACTCACATTACTTGATTTGTGAGCACTACTGACACGTTGTACTGTTCAGACACCTTAATCAGCGAGTTCAACATCTTGTTCAACTTCTGCTGCCGGTCCGCCAGCTCGCCGCGGCCGCTGAAGTCCACTCGAAACAAAGCCATGATCGAGTCCACAATTATGATTGCTGAAACTCCACAAATCCACTTTTGTTTTTAAATTACATTTAATTCAAACAAATCTCATGCAAAAATTCAAACTCCATCCGATTCCCCAGCTTCTGCTCCCAGCAGCAGCAGCAGCAGCAGCAGCAGCAGCAGTCTGCTGCTGCAGCAAGGGCTGCTCGCGTGCGCACCGAATTTCTCCTCGCTCATCTGAAAAGGCGGAAATAAATAGAAAAGGCAAAAGAGGAAAGAACTGGTGCATTTAATATAGCAATTTAGGAAATCAACTTTAATTTCAAACGTGCGATGGCGCGAAAAAGCGCAAAAAACAGATTTGAAGGGCCCTTTAATTCCGCTTTTTCGCAGACAGCACGCGGGCCGCGGGGTGTCTGTCCACCGGGGACGCAGCAGCCGCGTATCGGGCTCAAGTACCTTCGCAGCAGCAACAGTAAACAACTGATGCATGTGCTCCGTCGTGTACGCCCGCGCGTACATTATGTTGTCGAGACACCCCGCGCCGTCCAGTCCAAACCGCTCCGCAATTTGGCAAATCTTCTCCGGCCGAAAAGTGGCCTCAGTGTCGATGTAGCAGACCTGCGCAGCTCCAAATAAGTCGTTTTGGAGCTTTCAACCTCGAAAGAACGGCTTGCTGCAGAGCTCCGAACCAGGTGTTCAAAAGGAACGAAACGCGACGAAACGCGAGCAAAAATAGAGGAAAACGGGGCGGAAATGGCGAAGAAAACACCGAAAAAGAGGAAAAAAGACGAAAAATAGATGAAAAAAGATGAAAAAAGATGAAAAAAAGATGAAAAAAAATGAAAAGACGGAAAAAAAGAAAAGAAAAGAAAAGGGGAAAAAGAGAGAATATAAAACAAAACAAGAAAAGAGAGAAAGAAAAGGAAAAGAAAAGAAAAGAAAGGAAAAAAAGAGGACTTGCCTTTCCGCATCCGCCGCCCATCTCCCGGGGCAGCTGCGCAGTGACGCACAAAGTGTGGCAAATTTGGGTTTTTCCGCATCTGTTTTCTCCGAAGATTTCAGTAATTGACATTGTTTCAATTCCGCCTCCCAAGAGAAGGTCCAACTGAGGAGATCCTGGCGAAGTTGCATGCAAAGAAGCAGCAGAAGTGGCGCGAAAGCAGCAGCAAAAAGCAGCGCGGAGGGCCCAATAAGACCCACCTGTTGTTATCTTCAACACTTTGGCCCGACGCGCTATCAACTCGCCCCCACTTATGAACGAGTTGCACAACTCCAGCTTCATTGCAGCTTCCACGATCTTTTCGACTTTGGCCTCGGAGAGGCCTTTCACGAGCGCGAGGTCTTTTTTCTGCGGAAAATGGAGCGAAATGAGTCCAAAAAGGTCTTTTAAAGGGCGCAAACTGCTGCTGCTGCTGCTGCTGCTGCTGCTGCTGCTGCTTTCGCCTTACTGTCGTCTGAATCACCGAAAGGACTGTGCAGTAACCCGAGCCGCGCAGCTTCGCTATGTCTGCTGCGTTGATCCCCACGCTTTGCAACTTGTCCTTAAAAAGAATTAAATCAGTAAAACAAATCCAACTCTTAATCGGCTCACAATGCATATGAAGTGCTCGTCGTTCCCCTCGTTCAAGTCCGAAGCGCACGAAGCCGGAAGCGTCCCGACGTGCTTTCGAGCCGACTTGCTCTCTCCTAGAGTCGCCATTTTTCAACAAATGCAAAATAAAAGAATAAAATCAACCAAATAACAAAGCTGAGCATGCAGTTCCTGCAATCTAGCGAAAGTGAATCCGTCGCTGCACAAGCATTCAACAGGTCAGCTGCACATACACCCCAATGCTGCGCGCGAAGATCCCTTTTGAATTTCGCCAATTTGCCGAATTTTTTGATTTAATTTCTTTTAAATAAATGCTGAAGCTGTTTTAATCTAAAAGGAACTAAACTTGGGACTATAAAAACGAATTCTTCCCGCATGGGCGCTACTGAGTGCCGTTTTGAATATTCAGATTCGCGTCGGCGTGCCTCTTGGAAGCAGAACATTAGCGGCTAAAAAGGGCAAATTAAAGGTAGAAAAGGAACAATTATGTTTTTTTAATTAAGTCCGCAATAAATATTTGCAATTCTGCGTTTAACAAGTCCGTATTCAACAAGACTGGCACAGAGCCAGCGGGGCTTTGTTAGAACATTCAAGTTGCCGCAGCGCCTCGCAGAGCCTCCCTAAGAAACTGTCTTTTCTAATTTGGTGTTAATTCATTTAAAAGATAAAATGAAAATAATTAAATTCAAAATGTGCATGCAAAAGGCCTCTCAGGGGGCCCCGGGGCTCTTGGGGGCATTCAACTTCACGCGAAATCGAAATAATTCGAAGTTTATACAACTCATTTGCTGCTGCAGCAGAAGCAGCAGCAGCAGCAGCAGGCTCAACTTTGCTGCGCCGACTGGAAGCAGCAGCGCATGCAGTTTTGGGGCTGTGGAGGCGGCTGGCAGCAGCTGTTTGTGTCTGAGGAATTAAATTGAAATAAAAGTATTTTTAAAATTCTCTTTTGTTTAAATTAAATATTTATTTGTCCAGTTTGCCCTCAAGGGCCCGCAGAGCTGCTGCTGCTGCTGCTGCTGCTGCAGCGCCTCTGTGTCTTCTTGTGTCTGTCTTGCATTTCTTGCTGCTGCTGCTGAGGCCCTGCAGCCCTGCTGCTTCATTTTTGATTTTCTTTTTATTTTTTATTTATTTAATTCATTTAAGTTATTTAAACACCCCAAGAGGAGCTGCGTAGGGCCTGGGAGCCGCGAGGGAGCGCGCCGCTGCCGCTGCCGCTGCTGCTGCTGCTGTTGCTGCTGCTGCTGCTGCTGCTGCTGCTTGCAGGAAGCAGCAGCGGCAAATAAATGCAATTTCAGGGTCAAATAAATGCGAATTTGTTTCCCAAGGGCCTCCAGCCTTGCGCACAACTTGGGGTTCTTCGAAGACAGATTTATTTCTTCTTCATTTCCCTTTTTAGACAAATTAATTTCTTCTTTATTTCCTTTTCTTTGTTGTCTTTTCTTTCTTTGCATTTCAATGCAGACAGCTGAGGCTTGGAGCTGAAGCTTCTGCTGCAGCAGCTGCTTCGTTTGCTGCCGGGCCATTTTGAATCCCCGCTGCTGTCTTCTTTCTTTCTTTTTTTGTGAATTTATTTCCGAAATTATTTTTTAATTTATTTTTTCTTTTTATTTTCTCCTTTGCTCTCTTTCGGAAACAATGGAAGTCCCAGATCTTTCGCAGATCGACGATGAGGAGGTCTTGACTCTGGTGCTTCTCGACTCGACGCATCCGCAGGTAAATTGAACCGAAGAAGGCGCAAATTAATTGAAAAAGAATTAAAATTAAAAGAAAAGTTTAGTTTAATTTAAAAAGTGAATTTTAATTGCAATTAAAGGCAGTCTTTAACTCAACTCGAGAAAACGAGATTTGCTGCGCATACACCTGAAGAGGGCTTTCAGCCATTTGCCGGAAAGCTGTTTCGCTGCGTCGGCCGATCTCTGGCGCTGTCTTCGATCTCGAATTGGTTTTTATTATTTACTATTTACTAATGTTATTATTTATTATTATTTATTATTATTTATTCATTGTTATTTATCACTTTAAGTTGTTTTTAAAGGCTTTAATTTGAGGGGGTGAAGCCTTGCGTGCTGCTGTTTGCAGATCATTGCAGCTGCGACCGAAATCAAAAACTCCCTCTTGAGCACAGCCAACGAGGCAAGCTGAACGAAAGTTGAATTCTGGATTTGCTTGTTTATAATCATTTCATTTTAATTTATATTTATTTTTAATTTGAAAGTAAACAATTTACTTCAGTTCAACATCTCTTTCTCTTCGTTTCAGCCGCGCTTTCCCTTCTTCTAGCTGCAGCGCTCTGTGTTCCACTATGCGCGTTTTCTTGATAATTTGAATGTGCAAGAAAAGATAATTAGTTCATTTTTTGATTTAAATATTCAAAAGTATTTATTTATTTATTTATCATTCAATTTTGTGGAGAGTGTTCGTTTTTATTTCCTGAAAAACACCCGCTTCGTTGCTGCATGCACTACAGATTTTGAGATCTGTGGAAAAGATCAAAGACCGCCTTGTTGCAATTGCTTCCCCCTCCACCCAGGCGGACTCCACCGCCGCAAACAGCAGCAGCAGCAGCAGCAGCGGCAGCAGCAGCAGCAGCAACAGCAGCAGCAGCAGCAGCAGCAGCGAGGAAAAGGAAGGCGAAGATTTTAAGTGCGGCCGCAAAGATGTGGAGGCGCTGCTGAAGAGGGCCAAGGCGGTGGTCGATTCTTCTTTGAAGTTGACATTTGAACTTGTGTGCAAATCTGCGGAGTTTTTGAGTTTTAATTTGGTTTTTTAGATTTAAAATGTAAAATGAATGTCTTTTTTAATTTTAATTGTTTAACTTGGGGCTTGTCGTCTTGTTCAGGATGAAATGTCGTTCAAAGCGATGAATCCCATCTGGGGAGCCGAGAAGAGCGTCCGCCAGTCGCGGAAATTTCTTGTGCAGCTTCTTGAGGTGGAAAGGCGCATTTGGAATTCAAAAATAAATTAAATAATTAAAATAGAATATTAGTTTTGTTGTTTGACTCTTAAATCCACGAGATCAGCTTAATCACTGAACTGGAACAGCAGTTCCATATATGCGAAAGTGCCTGAAACGTAACTCTCGCCCAACAACCACTGCTTGCTAATTTTTCTTTTTATTTATTTCCTATTTTCAATTTTTGTTTTTGAATTTATATGCGGCAATGGAATGCGGAAAATGGGAAGTGGTGAACAGACAGAAGTGATGCCTTGTGCATGAATGGGCGCCGCCAAAGATCAGGAAAAAAAGCAGAAAGCAGAATGAAATGATGAAAAATGAATAAAAGGAGCCTCATAATTCAAATTAATTGAAAAACAACCATGAAAAGTGGTAGTTATTCAATTATTTATTCCAATTTGACACTTTGTGTGTGTTTTTCTGCACGACAGAAAGTAACGAGTCGAGGGGAATCCGTCATTCTGTTTCTCTCCTCCGTCTTGGACAAACTTCCCTCCCCTCCCTCCCCTCCGCCTTCTCCTCCGCGACTTCTTCCAAAAGAAGAAGATTCGAAAGAAATAAAACAAAGCGAAGGCGGCAGAGGCAGAGGCAGGGGGCTTTTAATGGCCGGCAGGTCCGCTGCTGCTGCTGCATTTGCTGCTGCATTTGCTGCTGCATTTGCTGCAGTAGTTCATTCTGTGTGAACTGAGGCTGTGGCACATTTCATGGGGTGAAGTGCTCCTCCATTTGATCTTGAATTTCATTTGCGTCCTTCTGGAGAAGCAAAATGCCGGTTTTTTCTTTCGAGTTGCTGCAAACTTGAAAAGAAATTATTTCTGAAGAGTCCGTTTAGTGGCAATTTAAAGTCACTTTCTGCTCTGCTGCAGAGGCCGCGGAGTGCCCCTGGCTCGGGGCTCCGGCGTGGGCATTTCGCCTTCGTTTTTAAGTTCTGAAAGCGAGGGTTTGGGCTCTCCGTCGCATTTGCTGTCAAGCAAAGAAGAGGGCGGAGAGGAGGGGCCCCGGGGGCCCCGCAAACACGAGAGGGATTTGAGTCCCGAGGAAACTCAGAGGCGGTGGAAGAAGAAACAACCCTCCAATGTGGACTGGATGCTCAAGTGCAAAACCAAACTTCTCGAACTCAAAGAAAGAACTGCGAAAAAGGCAGTTTCCGACGTTTTCATGACAGAAAGGGTGAAGAACAGCCCTAGACTGCGTTCAAGTTCAGCTTTCCAGGCGATCTGCTTCCTGCTACAGCCGAATAATTCCGCTTTTCAATTTATATACTCTTTCATTGAGCTTCATGCATATCTAAGCATTTAAAGATGTGCTTTTTTGTGTTTTGTTTATTTATTTCCATTTTTAAGGGCAAAGGCTCCACAGAAATGGACAGCTGCAGCAGCGTGAACACACACCCATGTCCATGGGAAGATTGCCACAAATACTCCTACTCACGCACATTTATTGATATATCTGAGGTTAATTCTCCATAAAGATGTTTCGGCGATGGCATTTAGCCTTAAATAAGCGAAAAAGTGCATATTAATGTGCATGTGCGGGTGGGTCAACATGCTTGCTTCATGAAGACGCTTGACTACACATACATGGATTATTCTCGTTTGTGGCTATTGCTGCTTCCGTGACTGTTATTGCAATTAATATTCTCATCATTATTACTTTTGTCTATTTTCGTGTAATGAGGGTGTTGTATTTTGGCGCAAATAAGTGGAAAATGAGAAATGTTGCATCAAGAGCGCAGGTTTGCGTAGACATACTCATATGTGCGAACAGATAATCTACAACTCCCTTGTTTTTGTTTTTTGTTTTTTCTTCTTTTCAGACGCTGCCAGAGACAATATCTTTCATAGATCACAACGCGACCAAACTTGAGGCGGTCGCTGCGAAGAATCCGTCAGCATTTGCTGCAGAAGAGTGCGTCAGAAGAAAGGCGAAGGCGGCAGTTCCGAATTGGGGATTTAGAGGAAATAAAAAAGGATATTTTGCGATCAGGCATTGTTTTTGTTTGTCTTTTTACTTATTTAAATCTATTTAAACGTAATTGAGCCTTTTTTCTCCGAATACTCGTCTTCCTGTGCTCTATTTTGTCCTCGCTAATGTTTTGTGATCAGCCGCTGCTGCTGCTCTTCTCTTTTGTCGGCTTAATTGTAACTAAGAGTTATTTTGCATTAAATATTCTTTAAACATTTCTAAAAAGCACCTCTTCTGGTGCATTCCGTGTTTGTTTCCGCGCGCAGCCGCCGCGTCTTCATGCAAAGCATCGAGTCCTACATTGCGGGACTAGAGAGAGTGAGTTTAGGATATCTGTGTAGTGATATTTGCGTCAATTGTCTAATATCTACCTGTTTTTCTTTTTTTAAAGCACCAAATATATTGTGAATGTGCACGCGGCAGCTGCCAGACAGAGGCCTAGATGAAGTTGCAGACACATGCCAGACGAGGTGTGTTTCCTTACAAGTGTTTGTTTTGTTTTCTGTTTATCTTTTTTGTTTTTTTTAGGCGTTGATGCTGCTCGCTAAAGAGACGCTGAACAAAAGACAACTAATGAGCCTCTTTGACAGCGCGCTGAAGGTCGAGCGGCTCACCACGCCTTCTGAACTCTTGACGGAAATGTAAGAGCAAACACCAAACAGCAGTTCATTTATTCATTTATTATCTTTATTCCATGAAGTTTTATAAATAAATTTGTGCTTTAAATAGCTCTGCCTTTAATTCATTGAATGCGCAATACTTGCACCTTTTTGCACTGGCAATAGTTGTACAAGTTCGCATGCTCACATGCATCTCATCTTGCATTCTAAATTTACGGATAGCTTGGGTAAAATTCGGCAAGATTCTATAAGATTCGATAAAATTGAATAAAAGATTAAATAAGGAGCTAGTAACAGGCACTTTTTCTCCGTCTCAGGCGCAGCATCATATCGCTTTTGAACACCTTCGCCTACATGCCGAAAATGGACGACGACGACTGAGATGGAGTTCAGAAGGTGTTGAACTTCTCCGCCGAATTTGTTCTCGAAAAAAACGAAAGAGGCTTCTTAAATGGGGAAAGAGGAGCCGCTAGACCCCCAGGTGTTGCTTGTCGATGCACCATCGCATCGAAAGTGTTAGTGCTGTGGCCGTTGGCAGCGCGCGTTAGGAGTTTCGGAAGTTTCCTGGCAATGCATGCATGTGGGAAAGGTATTTTATGAAGTATAATGCGTTTACGCAAGTCTTTTGATGGGAAATGCGTGAGCAGCAGCCAACTTGCATCTAATACTGTTAGTCGCAAAGGGAAAGAGCGCTGCTGGGGAATCCAAAGACAAAAGTTTCGAAGCTGTGGCAGCTCGTTGTCTTCAGTTGACTCAAAGGGTCCAGTGAACTAGAATTCGCTCCTAATTAAAGCAAAACAGATTAAAAAGACAATCAAATGGACTAATTCAAGTACAGACAAGCAGCTAAAACTAATTCAAGTTCAGCACCGCAGAACGAAACAAGCTACGGGGAAATTGAGGAGAGTTGAGTCCGTCTCCCGCCATTGCGGTTCGCCACCAGTTTTACTGCGTTTGCAGAAAGAAAGGCCAATTTCATTTAACATTAAGTAGAACTTTTCAACTTTATGTCCACCACTGACACCAGTGGTCACCACTGGACACCAGCGGCACCCGCGCCTCGCCAGATCCACTGCGAAGTGCCCCTGCATGCAAGTTTCTCGTCTACTTGACGTTAAATGCATTTTAAAATACAAAAGATGCAAAAAGAGCTAAGTGCCGTATCGCTTTCGGTTGAAAGGCGGCAGCGAGGGCTCCCCCTGGCCCCCCGGGTGCACCAGCTCCAGCAAGACCAGTGCGTGGTCCACTGGTCCACTTGGTCCGGCGTTTTCACTCCCGAGTTGCGTCCCCGCGTCGCACTTCTCAAACGCAAAGCCCACGAAGCTTCTGCCCTCGCTGCGGCGCAGCGCCCGCGCCGCCTGCACGCAGCAGCTCGCGCCGCGGGTCTTGCTGCTGCTGCCCGCTGCTGCTGCTGCTGCTGCTGCTGTGGTATCTCCGTTGAGGCCCCTCTCGTGGCTCACAGGAGAGTCCGCGGGAGTCGTCGCAGAAGACCGCGTGCTGTCAGTGCCCCCCGGGGAAACACAGGGGGGGCCTTCTGGGCCCCACAGGGCAGAAGCTCCTGCTGCTGCTGCTGCTGCTGCTTCCGTGTTTCCTCTTCCAGATGAAAACATGGACTCCGGCAGCACGCGGGGCACGCAGAAGGAAGCTGCGTAGGCTGGAGCCGACGAGATCGAGATGGCCCCGACTGGCCTGCTCTTCTTCAGTTGGCGGTGGGGAGGGCGCTGCAGCAGCAACAGCAGCAGCAGCAACAGCAGCAGCAGCAACAGCAGCAGCAGCAGCAGCAGTAAACGACAGGAAACAGCGCCATTCGTTCAACTTGAACGAAGAGTGACCTACAGAGAACCAACAGTGCAGCTACTACTTCAATCTGTACTGCAGCGATTCAGAAAAGCTTGCTTTCACTAACAGTGGATCTCAGTGGTTTCGAAAGTTCAACTATGACGATTATAATTGCCAAAAGCTTTCTTAACATTATAATTTAAATTCAGAAACGTGGGAAAAGAAGAAAAGACTGGATGATCTCACCACTGGCTTTTCCTGCGGATCTTTATCCCCCTCGGAGTCGCTGCTGAGATTCAGAAGTCGAATTTCTTTTCTTTTCTTTTTTTGCAATTGCTGTGCAGACTTTGCCTCCGCAAAGTCCGCGGCGTCCCACAAACACAACTTGTACAAAGTTGAAGGAGTCAAACACAACACGGAAGATGAATTCCCCTCGCCTTCCACCCACTTGCAGTCCACAATGCAGCCATCTTCCCGCGAAAACTGACGCGCGGGGATCTGCAAATCAAAATATCAAAACAATTTCATCTTATTTAACTTTAAGATGAACTAGTTAGGGATAAGCAGCACAAAAACTCAACCCCATTTGCTCAGTGCACGGGCGAGTGGGCATTTGCTGCACCACGAACACTGGCTCTGCTGGTCCACTGCAGGTTCTACTAAGTTGTCCACTGGTCTGTTACTGGTCACGCAATTATAAAAACTCATTTCAAGTGAAGTTGTCACTACAGAAACTGAAAGAGTCATCAAGAAAAGCCTCAGCAGCGCCACTACGAGTCGACAAACGGGAGGGTCACTTGTTTGTGTTGTGCATTATTTTCTTTTTCTCTATTTAAACTCTTTTTAATTGAGTCTTTTTGTTTATTTTTAACAGTTCTTATTCTTTTATTTTGCTGCTCAAGGCATCTGGTGGGGGGCCTCTTACTGATCGAACGTCGCGCCGCCGTCTGTGCATTTTCGCGTTACTTTTATCGGAATTTTCGGATTCTTTTGAAGCTTTGTTGTTTCCTTCACCACTTTCTTGCTGCGAAGCACCTTCTTGGTCTATTTCTATTGTGAAATAGCCGTTGCGAGTGCCCAAGACAAACAGCTGCGAGGAGTCCGGGGAGAAGCAGAAGCTGGCGACGTGTTCTCCCCATCTAAATATGTTCGGCAGGAAATAAATCAAGTCCAATGTGCCCACATCAAACAGCAAAATCGAACTGTTGCTGTTCAGACACCCCAGACGCCGGCCGTCGGGGCTCAGCATCATGTGCACAATTGCTGCAAACAAAACCATCAGAAAGCTCATTCCTGGAGGCAAGAGGCCCAGCTACAATATATTTTAGTTGAATTGCAACTAAATTGCAAACTTTAGTGAAAATAAATATGTGAAATGCGTAAAAAATGCTCATCAAATGCATGGGTAGAGACACAAGTGTATATATATATTATATATATATAATATATATACATAATATATTTATATATTTATAATATATACATGTAACATATATATATACATATTATATATGTATATGTGTATAAATATATGTGTATATATGTAATATATATACACATATATGTACATACGCTTCATATGGACATACATTGGCACGAATTGATCTTTATGAGATTACATGCAAGAGAAGAGAGATGCATTGGCTTGTTTTAGACTTCTACTCACGCACTTGCGCACATATACACTTGCAAAGTTGCATTTTTGAGAAAATGAAAATTTTCATTTTTAAATCTGAGTTGCAAAGCTTACGGAATGGCAAGTCCCGCACAGATGCAAGTTCCTGTCCAGTTGCGACTTTGAGAAAAGAAAGACAGAAAGTGCCTTCCATCTCCCCCTCGCAGTCCCGAAGGGCCTCTGCCTCTCTAAGAGAAGCAATTTCTTTATGAATCCACTTCTTTGCGCCAGAGTCTTCAGCTTTCCCCCTGCCCTTCTGCTTCTTCTCTTCCCTACTTGGCACAGACGCAGAGTCCTCCTCAGGGGCCCCCCTGGGGGCCCCCGCAGGGGCCCCCGCGGCGCAACGCAGGCGCCGGTAGTTCGAAGTCTTTCGGTTTTTCTTAGAAAAAAAACAACACGCGAGAACTCCGCGAGCCACAAACTGAAGAGCTGTCACCATCTCAACAATGTGGCAGTTGCCCAAGCATTCCAAGTCCCTTATTTCTAACTGAGACACAAACAAGGAAACAATAAATATAAATATTGAACCAGCGGAAAGCAAAACGGAAGCAAAAATGAAAATGCAGCAAAGAGGCACAAGTGCACAGAGGCCGCAAGCAACGAGAAACAACTGGAAAACAGGAGAAAAGAAGAACAAGAATGCACAGTTGGCTGCAGCAGCAGACTTTGCAGAATTAATTTAATATTTCCTTTTGAATTTCCGTTTCAAATGCCACTTATGCGCAACTAAATAAACAGAAAACGCATGCAAGGCGCGCAGCCGCGGCTCACCTCCTTGAGGTGGAAACCAAACAAGTGGAGCCCCTCGTTGCTGCCGACAGCCAAGAGCTGGCCGTCTTTGGCTAAGTCGCAGCAGTTCACTTTTGTTTCATTATGAAGAGTAACTTTTGCAAGTTTCACTAAAGGGGGCTGGCGAGGGTCCTGTTCTTGCAAGTTCCCGCTGCAGACTGCGCTGTCTTGGATGTGCCTGCAGCCACAGTGGCGGCCGCGGCGCAGCAGCAGCAAATAAAACCCGAAACTCTGCAATAAAAAGCAACTTAAGACCAAATAATAATTGTAATAGGCAAATTAAGACCAAATAAACTTGCTTTTGTATTCTAAATGCGCCACTTGCACGCCAAAGCCGCTGTTTCCACTGGAAACCGAAGAATTCAGGGTTTAGGGTTTAGGGTTTAGGGTTTAGGTTCGGCAAATAGGGGGCAAGGCAGACACAAGTGCCGGCAAAAAGGCACAAGAAAGACAATAAGATAAAAATAAAAAATAGATAAAGACTAAAAGATTGAAAGATTAAACTGCAAGGGCAGCCCCACCAAATGCCCACTTCCGTGGCAGATGGACAAACCAAAAGCCTTTTCTTCCAAATCACTTTTGGCCGCTGGAGGCCCCGAAGTGAAGGCGACACGCAGAAGGGCAAGCAGGGGGCCTTGAGGCCCTGAGGAAAAGAACAAAAATAATAAATTAATTGATTATAATAAATTAAAATTAAAATAAATACACTTAAATAAGAAGATGATATCCTCATGAAATGTGAATCCCCATTCAGCCCACCAAAGCAGCAGCAGCAGCAGCAGCAGCAGCAATTAGAATTAAAGACATTCATAGGCTTTAAACTCTCCGAACTGAACCCAAAACTCTGACAAAAGAAACAGAAAATGCAAAAACGTTGAAGGCAGAAAATTCAGAACTTTGACGGAATTCAAAAAAGAACAAAATGACTTTATAAGTCTTAGTCCCCGCATGCATTTAAAACAAAACCAAGGACTTAAAAGCCCGCATGCATTCAAAACAAAGCCAAGGTATTGAAAGCCCGCATGCATTCAAAACAAAGGATTAAAAAGTCCGCATGCATTCAAAACAAAACAAAGGACTTAAAGCCCGCATGCATTCAAAACAAAGGACTTGAAACCGCGCATGCAATTAAAAGAGAAGTGCATGAAAAAGGCGTACTGCGAGCTCCGTGATGTTTCGCATGCATTTGATGCTGCCATCTGCTGCGCCTGTGACAACTAAAGAGCCGGGGGGGCCCCCCTGGGGGCCCCCCGGGGGGCCCCCCGGGACTTTGGGGAGAAAGGCCAGGGCCTGGCTGTCGCACAAATGTGGGTACCGGCAGGCGCGCACGGCCCAGCGGTCTTGCTGCAGGCAGCAGCAGCAGCAGCAAAGCGCGAACTTGCTGCTGCTGCTGCTGCTGCTGCAGCGCCGCAAAAGCAGCCACCTCCCCCGCAGCAGCAGCAGCAGCAGCAGCAGCAGCAGACTACAAGTGCCTTCTGCCGGCGGGAAGCCCGCGGCTGCTGCTCTTAGCTCTATTATGGCAAGTGTTTTGAGACCAATTTCTCCCTGTCTGCCCCTGCCGGGCCTTCTGACTCTGCGATTGTTTCGAAAATGAATAAATGCAATTAAAACTACTTCTACTTCTAAAATAGGCCAACAGAAGCGGAAGCTGTCCGCAGGCTGACCTCTGTTCTGCTGATGGCGGAGAGCTTGCCGTCGACCCCCACCGACAAAACAACTTCTTCATTTGTGGGGAGCGGCGGGGCGTCTTGGCCGCGGGAGCCCGCGAGCCAGCTGTCCGTACACTCCACCAGCTGTATGTCCAGCACATCCGCCACGTGCACATGCAAAGTCTGCAGCGCCACCCCCGCGGGCAAAGCCCAGACAGTAATGCGGCCGCGGCTGTCTGCGCTGAGCAGCAAAGCCCTGCGCCGCAGCGCCTGCAGCCGCCACACCAGCGTGCTGCTGCCTGCGCGCAGCAGCAGCAGCCGCTCGCCCCTTCTAAAGCTGTCCAAAACTTTAATTAATTCATTTTAGTGAAAAAATTAACCAAAAACGACAATCGAACGAGAAAACAGAGCGGATTCCGCAGATCCTTCACAACGCGCAGCTGTCTGTACACCCGAAAGCTGGCGCGCTGGCGCCGGAGCGCCGACACCCGATCTGCGTCTGAATTGGCTTTGTTTCAGTCAATTCTTTTCTCAATTGGCATTATTTCAATTAATTCTTTTAAAAAGTAAAAGGAAATGAAAATAAAACATCAAATTGGACTAACTTTCCGGCTTGTCGCCGCCCTGGGGCCGGCAGTCCAGGGCCATTTGGCCGTCCGCCACGAACGGGCTCTGCTGGCCCGAACGCGAAAAACGCAAAATCGAAGAATTCGAATTTCCGGCGAAGACGAGATCGCTGGAGTACCAGCAGACTGACAGCAGCCGGCCTGCAGCGCAGCAGCGCAGCACAACAGAGTCCCGCGAGCGAGGCTGAGCTGCATGCGCCCTCCCGTCCTTTCTGCTGCTGCTGCTGCTGCCCCTGGTTATGCTGCTGCTTGTTATGCTGCTGCTGGTCATGCTGCTGCTGGTCATGCTGCTGCTGGTGCTGGTTCTGCTGCTGCTGCTGCTGCTGGTGCTGCTGCTGCTGCTGGTGCTGTGCGGACATTTGGTCTTAGGGAGAGTGTGTGTTATTTGGATTTGAGTTGAAGTTTCTTCGCCCTGCAGATTCTGCGAGTAAAGATCGCCGCCATTTGTGCTGCAGGCCTTTTCTGCTGCGCCCTGCAGCAGCAGCAGCCGCACTCGGCCGTCGTCGCATGCAGCAGCAAAAGCTGGCAGCCCCACTTCTGGGGGGCAGAGGCAAAGAGAGAAGACAGCGCCTCCATTTGAAGGGCTTTCTGCCTGCAAAGAAAAACAGACAAACAAGAAATAGTCTTTTGTCCTTTAAGAGATGAAGTGGGGTTTAAACGGAGGGGCTCGGCCTTTGCTGCAGCACAGGAGAGCTGCTGCTGCGGCGGAACTGAGCCATCAGCTGCGAAACTGCCCCTGGTGCTCCTGCTGCTGCTGCTGCTGCTGCTGCTGCTGCGGAGAGCTGCGCACGCATGCGCGCCCACCTGCACGCGAGTTGTGCGCAAGTTCCACGCAGTAATGACCCCGTGGAGGCCCGCAGTGACGAGGCGCCACTCGAAAAGAGAAACTTCTGCGAATCTGCTGCGGGCCGCGGAGTCTGCTGCAGCGCCGCCGGCCTCCGACGCAGCCCAAAAGGCCGCCGCCTCCGCAGTCAAAGGCAGCCACAAGATGTTGCGGACGGAGCTGCAGGAGGCGGCGGAGAGTCTCTGCGAAAAACGGGAGAAAACGAGCGGAAGATCGCGGAGAAAGCCCCGAAACTGCTGCATGCATGCATGCATGCATGCGACCGGGGGGTTAGACTGAAACTCTCGCTCACCACTTTCAAATGACGACTCGCAGAACTAAAAACTTCCACTATTCCACTTGATCTGCCCGCGGCTAACCAGCGGCCGTCGGGACTGAACTGGAGAGCCTCCACGCTGGATGGGGGCGGGGTGTCGATACACCTGAATGCGCAGCAGCAGACTGCACACCAGGCCGCTGTAAATGCGCAGTAAAATTGCAAACAATTGCGCCAAAACAATTAATTATCTATTTTAATGCCGACCTGCATGATAATATCGCCGTTTCCATCTTCGCATCCCGTCAGATCCAAGGTGAGCTCGCGGCGGTCCAGAGATGGGCGGACCGTCCGGCGCCCGTCAGGCCTCTGTAGTTACACCCGGTGTCAATACCCCAACTTGCATAAGAAGAAAAATAGTTTGCAAATACCACTGAAGAGGAAATTGCATTGAGTTTCCCACATGCATCGATGGGGACTTTGCATGTGCGGAAGCCTTTGGCTTCTCGGTGGAAACCATGGAAGGCTGTAACCCTTTGCCCGCACTTTCAGCCATGTATTGCAACTTTAAAATGTTTAAGTTTACGTACAACCCAGAAGATCTAGCTGCTGCATGCAGCAGCCACAAATTAAACTGCAGTTGAGGGGTGATGAGGGGCTGCAGCCCCAAAGGCACCCTTCACCAACCAGCAGTCTTCCAAAATGCTCTCTTTCCTGCAACAAAGGTCTATAAAACCATTTTCTGGATTATAGAATCTTTCCTTTAAAAGAACACGACGGCGCTGTCAACTATTTAGTTCTTACGCTCAATTTCTGTGAAATAAATGCCAGCAGCAGTAGTCAAAAACCACCAGAAATGTTACCCTCTAAAACATAGCCCTTCTGTAAGGTTAGAGCCAGCCTATAAAGCTTACATTCTGCGCTGCTTTGTGCCCACTTGCCGCTGTGCCCTGCAGCACAGCTGCAGGGCACAGCTGCAGACTTGAGAGAGCTTGAGGCCAAGACTTCCAGAGCTACTTAGATAACTTCTAGACTGAGTACGTTAAGTTACAGTTACAGAGTTGTTGAAGGAAGAGCAGAAGGAACTGTTCCGCCTACCCATTCAGGTGCTCACTTGGCGTTGTTGAGGTATTCAGCTTTGCCCACTAGAGTTATTCATATTTGTCAGTAAAAGGGGCGCTCAGAGAAGCACAATGGCGCAGCATGAATATAGTTGCCTTGAGAAAAAAGTGTTTACTGCTTTCTTCAAGAGGGCGGCCTTAAAAGGGTTGCATCACCCATAAGGGCCGTTTTCTAAAGCAGCGTAAGGCTGAAAGGGTAGCCCACCACTTAAGGTTGCAGCTGTGCTACTAGAAGGCAATTTTGTACCATTACTGCACCAAAGACAAGTTGTCTGAAGTGTTTGTGTTGGGCTTGGTAGGCATCAATCCTACGCGTATTGGCGTCAACGCAATGCATTTGCATGCAGGAGCTGCTTGTGCATGTACAGATGCCGCTGGGTAAGTCTGCTTGGCTTCCGCTTATGAAAGAAAATTTCGAATGCCGCATCACCATTTACGTGTTGTATAAGTCGAAAGGTCCTGTTTCATCTGGTCTGGAACGCAGTTCGCTCACCTGCCACTTTCGAGTAGGCAGCTTGCCAGTCAAATCAGTGTATAGAAACCGGTGTCTTGCTGCTTATTACGCATTTAAAGCAATTTTAGACATTCTAAGGGCATAGTTTCCTTAGTGTAGCATAGCCTGGAGGGATACAAGCTTCCGATGCCTTGTGCAGAGGCGCGCCACTCAGGGACTCTGGCCACCAAAATGCAACAGCTTCATTACAAAATACCAGAAGTCCACATTAATTGCTTGCAACGTGCAAGAGCTTTTGCTTGGGAATGGCTTATTTCTGTCGAGGACAGGTAACAGTCAGGGTACTGCTGCTGTGGTACTGCGGGCATTAGCAGGGACAAGGAGAGACCGGAATTCTAACAGGAGACCTTGCCAGAGTTCCAAGACAGCTTTGTTTTGTGCGCTGTTGTTGCTCATTCAGTGTCTAACAGTATCTGCATGAGGCACTGTTTGCTGCCACCAAACAAGTAACGGTTCGGGAGGCTGGAGGCATGCACTATTGCTTGATAGATACAGTCAGCCCCTATTCGTACCTGAGCAAACACAATGCTTTGAAATGGCAAGCAAATGCTTGCGGCAACTTTAATTGGGGCTTTAATAAGAATTGAAGGTCAACATCTCTACAGAGCTAATCGTCGTCTTGCTGTTATACTGCCTTGCTACGGCCATTTGGCCAGAAGAGGCTTGCTTTGCGTTCGCATGCCAGCTGTCGCGGAGCACTTTGAACACTGTAAATATATGTCTCTCGCAGCGCATCCAACACGAGAGCTAATGCTCTGCAGTAGCCAGCTGGCCACCGCAATATGATAATGGTTGTGCGGTGGTGGATGCTATGCCTAGCGGATAGCTCCACATTCGGCAAACCAGCGTTGGAATTTTCGGGCACCAGACTATGCAGCAGGCTATGATTTCTTGATTCAAGTCCTCGCAAACGCTGGGGCTATTACCCCGCGCTTAGAGGAGCTCACAGGGGACGGTATCACCATTAGTTCAATGTCGCCTAATCGGTTTTATTAAAGAAATTATTTTTCGCCTCAAAAGACGTACTGCTATAGGGCTTCGAGCGTGCCTATGGTGTAATAGAGCCCAGTGAAAGCTATAAAAGGCAGGCAGTTAGGTGCTCTCGCCCTTCTGTCGGTTTAAGGATCGCACTGCATTATCCTACCAGGGGGAGCTTCAGCGTTAAAGCGCTCTGCTCTTCATGAGGTTGCAGGCTCGGGAGTGGTTACTTACATGTGGTGCCAGGCATGAAACGACGGCTATCAGTAAGTTGCTACATTTGGCCAAACTCAACAAAACCACGCAGCGCTCAGCACTAGCCCGCAGCCTCGGACGCAAAAATGGAGTAATTGGACCGTGCTTAGCCTGCTTATAGCATAGCTGCATTGCGGCAGAAGAGAGCTGTGCTTGATGTGGAGTTCTGTCACTATCAGTAGAGCCCAATAATGCACATCTTCCTGAACCAGTTTTCGCCGGGCCTGCCAGGGTCAACTGCTAGCTTGCTTGTCTACATCCGTGCAGGGTAGAGGTGAGGCAAGCATCTACTGGAGTCGTTCTCCAGCTACAGTTCTCTGCCTCGGGTCTCCTCTTCCACCAGCATCTGCGGCTTCTCGGTGCCCACCATACCGACAGTGTGTAGAGAAGGCTACGAAAAAGAATAGTAACAGTGTCTAGAGAATGCTATGAAAATGCCACTGGCTTTCATTTGCCTCTGAATAGTAGGCGACGCCCAGATACTCCTTACACGGGGTTTTGCCGGCCAGATTGCAACGCATGCTAAACGGACACTTGTGATCCCGGCGACCTTCGTTCTGCCTCTTCAGCAATTTCAGCTTCTGTTCCGAATTGTAATATCTGAGTCTTCCCATATCTTTGTGTGGATATGCCTCGTGGCTTCCGTCGGTCGACTGACACTGTTTCTTTAAGGGCACTAATCAGGGCCGCTCCAGCTCAATCGCGTCTAACTTCATACTCCTCTCCCCAGAACAAAACACTTGTTTTTCTTTCATATTTTCGCCTGTAGGCTTCCTTCGCGGCCGTTTGCATGCTGTGGCGAAATTGGACCCATCATGATCCCAAATATGAGGCACTGTTTACATCCTTCTGGCATTTGCATTTGCTAAGGGAATAGGATGTCTTGCATCACTAACTATTTCTGTGATGGCTGCGGCAAAGTTTTCCGCTGCTCCTGCTCTGCTTCACTTCTTTGGTCCGTGGCCCAACTATCAGTTTGTCCGGCGCTGTGTAAGCTCTTGTCGTTTCTTTTGCGCGTGCTGCTTCAGCAGCAGAATAATCCAAGGGGATGCACCCGGATTAGGTGAGATTGCATCTGTATTAAGTGCCAACACATTTGTTTGGTGCCGGCAAATACCTCAGCCCGATTTGCAGCGCCCTGTAGGTGAAAACGCACCAACTACGCCTTCATATCTTCTACATCACGAATCTCATCATACGTGATGACGAAAAGTTGCATAACATTTTCCAAGCACCTCATTCCCCTTTAAACTTTTGAAGAGGCCTGTAGCGTCCTCTAAAGAGGGCTGTCTTCACCACTAACCCCAGCATCTATGGACATCCTGGGAGACGCGCTTTTTCCTCCCATGATTAAAGACGTCCCATTGCCAATTACACCACAGCGCCACGGAAATTTCCTCTGCAGCTCAGCTCGTAGATTGTATATCTTGCTGGCTACGTATGGACACTTTTGTCCCCAGAAGGCAAAACCACCGAAATGCACATTAAAAACAAATCACGATATTTTTGGGCTCCAGACATTTTGAAAGAAGGAAACTTCTGTCTGTCTCGCTCTGTCCGCTTGTGACTGCAGGCACTATCAGCGACGCCATCAGCCCCAAAGCCTGAATAAGCTGCAAGGTACCCTTAGCACTTGTCTGTTATAGTAGCCGGCTTCCTTTATCTGATTTGATTCTGGTGAAACTTACGCTTTGCTAATTCACATTCTACAGCCGTTCAAGATCCTTCGTGCGCAGCATTATAGTGAGCCGTACTACAACCGTGTCGGAGCCGGCGGCATATTCTTTCAAGCAAAGAATCCTCCTAAAGATCCTTGTCTCATTTTGGATAGAGGCTGCTTCTTTCGAAAGAAGGGAGATACAGAATAATAGAAGCAAAGACAGTAGTTAAAGAAGAGCTGCCAGGACGACCTCCCTGATAGCCCATCTCCCGTCCTGAGCAGCACCCCTTACTCATTCTATCTCTTCCGCATCTCTCTATACAGTCGACACATGAGCAGCCTACCGTCTTTTTGATGCTGCTTCCGGATGCCAGGAAATGCCAGATGCAATGTCTGTTAGTCTCAAAAAGACCTAAGGATAATCTTCTAGCACAAATAACGATTTCAGACGTGAAAATGCCGGCTATTACCTTTGCCGGTGTTCCCTGGCGTTTTCCCACCGGGCTGTAAACCCAGCGGAAAGCCTTCAACGGAGTCAGATATGGCGGTACCCACCAGGGCAACGTTATAGTGAGATCAAGGAGCTCATCTATTCCTTATACCATCAAAGAAACAAGTTGTGTAGTTATAAAAGCAGCATGCTTCTTTCGTCGCGTAGGTTGGGCTGAGGTGGAGACAGAGCGGTTGCCACGGCGACTTGTTCGCGGCAGTCTCGGCCGAACACTGAGGGGACCAGCTCCACTCTTTCGCATTTCGTGCTTCTTGCTTTGGGGAGTAAAATGTTGGCCATATTAGCTTTCAGCAGGGGGTGCCTCGCCACGCATTTCTCATACAACAGATCCATTTTGGTGAACATGCTGGGTCGTCTCGTGGTAATAGTGTCCATTCCGTCTGTTAGAGCCATGTCTATCAGACAACAATGAAAATTGCAATTTCCATTTTGACGGATACATCTCTCGTGGCTTTTCTAGCTACTACGGTCCACGTAGACAGCTCTAGATAGTGCAGAGCGAGTTCAATTGCTATAGTGGCAGCCTAGCCAGCAGAAACAGGCCTTTAAAGCATGCATTCCCATAGACCATGCAATGATTATCCGGGATGACTTTGCCTTGACATGTCCCAAACGTACCCTACGGGGGTTTCGAAGACCCCTGGTGGGCCTATTGGCGCTCGGCTCCAACGACGGCGCCGAATGGCAAAACAATCTGCCTCTACACACGCCTCTCCGCTTGCACATACATAGCTAAAAATGCTGCTTCTACCGATTCGGATTTGAGAAACTGATGACAGAACTGCTGAGTTGTACTTGAGTGCAGTTACCACAGTGTGCTGATAAGAGCACCCTTGACACTGAGTTGCCCTTCGGAGCGGGGAGATCCAGCAAGACCACCAGAGCTACCACTGATCAACCAAATAGAGTGCGTCATAACACAAAGGTGCAGTCTCTCTTCAGCTAGTACTACCGAAGGCTGCTGCTGTCTGCTTAAAGGCCAGAAACACCTTACACTGCAGAGGGGCTGTTGGGCGAGCTAGGTTCTGTGAGGTATCCTTTAAGGCATCTGTGCAAAGAGCTTATACTTAAGAAGAAACGGGGAGGCACTGCACTCTCTTCGTGTGTATAGCTCTCGGAATGAACGATTGTAGTGCACTAGTTCTGGGGGTGTGCAGAGCTGCTATGCGGAGCGTCGGCCGTGTGCGCATTACTGCTGCCTGTGTGGGGAGACATTAAAGCATATTTGAGTACAAGTCATGGTTTTATGGGGTATTTCTAGAAGAGGTCTTATCTAAAGAGTGAAGAAGCTTCATACGGTGAAAGGAAAGACGCGACTGCAGCGCCGGCCTGCTGGCTGCTGCTGCCCCGCCACTGCAGCAGCAACACCGTGCAGCAGGAGGATCTGCTCTGGCAGTGTGGGGGTATTGTAAATTGCTTAACCACGGAAAATAGTAGACGCTTTTTCTCGGCCTTTCACTCGCTTCCTACGGCGCAGCGAGGGTAAGAAGTCGGTGCAGAGGAGACCTGCCCGCCTACATCATGACAGCAGTGCTTCATACTGGGGTTGTTGTGCTTCCGTCTCCTGTCGTTCTGAACTATTTGGAAGTGTATGTCTCTAGACAGCTAGTTGGGCTGCATGAGAACCTGTTTATTTCTCCCATTAGGTCCCCAACCGTGC
This sequence comes from Eimeria tenella, assembly GCF_000499545.2. Classification (NCBI taxonomy): domain Eukaryota; phylum Apicomplexa; class Conoidasida; order Eucoccidiorida; family Eimeriidae; genus Eimeria; species Eimeria tenella. Next base: position 377,563 of record NW_013543455.1, read on the forward strand.
GACGTTGACGGGGGCGGTCGACTGTCACTGGTGTTGTGCGCGTTGAAGTTTCCCGCGGATAGTTGGTGACTGTCTTCTGTCACGCTGTGTACAGACGCACAAGTGTGAGTTTAGTCTTCTCTCTTTACAGAGCCTGGCTGCGTGGCTGCAGCGAACTTCGCACTGGCTGACCCCGTGCTCACTGCGTTGGTGTCTGCATGCACTTTGCCGCAGATGGCGGAGTCCTTCACAGTAGAGTCCACCGACGCGGCCTCATCCGCCTTTACCCTCAACAGCGGGCCTTACAGGAACATTCCGATATATGTGCACTTGGCCAAGTGAGCGTGAGCTGCTGCGCTGCCGCCCGCAGCCCCAGTGCCTTGGTCTTGTGGCTGCCGTGCATGCGCTTGCGTTGCTGCTGCTGCGGCGAGCAGCTGCTGCAGCTGCAGCGCCTCCCTAGCTGCAGCGGCTCCTGCTGCGTGGCCGCGCGGGTCGCCGCCACCCACACAGTGCTCCCTGTCTAGTTTGCTGCTGCTGTTAGCTGCAGCGGCTGCTGCTGCGCGCCCGCGCCGGCCCGCCGCCACCCGCACATTGCTTTCTGTCTCGTTTGCTGCTGCTGCTGCTGCTGCTGTCGCTGCCTCTCCCCCCCTTCTTTAGGGGCCTCCCAGCCGACGCCTGGGAGCAAGTCCACACAAATCCCCTCTTCGGGGAATGGGCTGCCAACCTTTGCCACGAGGGCCGCCTCAAGGCGGACCGCATCACCATACAGCAGGTCAAGCCAGAGATCTGCATGAGTAAGGCACTGGCACGCCGCGCAGCAGCAGCAGCTGCTGCAGCTGCTGCAGCTGCTCACGCAGCTGCAGCAGATGCTCACGCAGCTGCAGCAGATGCTCAAGCACTTGCTGCAGGTGCTCGTGCAGCTGCAGCACGCGCAGCAGTTGCTGCAGACGCTGTTGCAGTTGCTGCTGGTGATCGTGCAGCTGCTGCAGATGCGAATGCAGCTGCTGTGGATGCTCATGCAGCTGCTGCAGAGGCTCATGCAGCTGCTGCAGAGGCTCATGCAGCTGTTGCAGATGCTCATGCGGCTGCAGCACGCGCAACAGCAGCTGCTGCATTGCTGGTGCAGCTGCAGCAGCGCAGCAGCGGCGGCAGTTCCAAGCGCACCAGGAGTACCGCAGGGAGCAGCAGTAGCGTAGGCGCTGCAGCACGAGCCAGAAAGTGCGAATCTTGTGTTCGTGGAGTGCTGCGCTGGTGCAGATGTAGAGGCGACGACGAGCCAGGGCACGTCGGTGAGTGGTCCAGTGGTCCTGCGGCCAATGCAGTCTGCGATCCTCATCGTGCTGCGGAACTCAGTGACAAATCTGGAACTCTGCGTCTTCTGCAAGAGGCCGGAGCTCGCGACGGGTCTGTCCGAAAGCCTTGGACTGGTGGAAGGCAGCTTTGACGCGGAAGGAAAGCTAGAGGGGCCGTGCGCGGCTCTTCTGGAGAAGCACCTGGGCCTGTCGCTGCACAAAGATGACTGCGTGGACTTGTTGATGGCGGCCCACGGGAGAGTTGTGGGTGATTCGGGAGTTACTTGCATTCCCTCCTCAGCAGCTACGGCGGAGGCGCCTCCGGCTGTGAGGTCCCGGCTGCTGCTCTACCGGAGTGTAGCGACACCCGAAGTGCTACAGAAACTTGAACAGGAAGTCGGCAGGACCAAAAGACACGGATATCCTCCAGCCACTGTGGGCTCGGCTCAAGAAGGAGAAGACCTCCTTGGACTTAGGTAGGCAGCCAGTGAGCTCCGCAGTGGCAGAAGTTGCCCTCTCTGATGCATTCCATCACATTTTCACGTCTAAATTTTGGGTCTGTGTTAGTCTTTTTGTGTCTCTGGTTTTCGTCCTTGCATTTTGCGCCCAATTAATGTCTATGTTCGTCCGTGGCGCATCTGCATTTGCTTCTGTCCGTACAAGTCTCTACGTCGCCTTCGGCATTCATGTGTTTGGCCTGTCTTTGCGCCGGTTGTTCCCCCATTTTTTGTTTTTGAGGGCAGTTTTCCGTGCGTATTGTCCTTCACTACGTAACACTGTTTCATCGGTCCAAGCAACGCAAAACTGGGTCCTGAGAGTTGTTGAGCGGATTGGTGTTTCGCCCATTCTGGCCCGAAGCTTCCCGAATATTATGCATTGGTGCCAGCTGCTGGTGTAGCTGCTAGTGCTGAGTCCAGTTCGTGTGTTGCAGCTGTTTGTTTCTGCCGCAGCGTCGTGTACATGGGTGACACGTGGAGGGCGACGTTGGATCCGCGGGCGGTGTTTGCGTTATTCCTTCTCGTGGAATTCCGGTATCACCAGCTCAAGCTGCCGAAAGCCCCAAGGTTTGCGGCACACGACGGCAAAGGGGCTATCTTGGGTGCCCCCCGCAGGGGCGAAGCTGCCAGCAGCACCGCGCTTGGTGCGCCTTCTAAGAAGGCAGCAGCGCAGTTCAGGAAGATCTCTTCGCTCACCCCTCTCTGCACCGGCGTCAACTTGCGTGTTAAAGTTGTAGAGCCGATCAAACCTGCGGTACGCGCTCGGTATGAAGGCCCCTTTGGGCTGTGCATGCGCCTTGTTAGCTGCTCTGCTGGCAAGCTCTTCAGCTAGCTGGCTAGCGGGCTATCGAATGTACTTCCTCTTACTTGCTGCTTCTTGCTAAGTTCTGGCAGATGAGATTGGTAGTAGCAACTTAATTTGAAGTGTGGCATGTCACGAAGAGCCGAAATGACATTTTGCACTTTTCTTCAATCTGCTGTGTTGCCCCTCAGCCCGACGTCATCCTCCCGAGGGGTCAAGTCATTAAGAGGGCCACCATGGTGGTAGGGGATGATGAAGCCATGATCACTCTCAAGTGAGCATCCACAGCTTTAGCAGCTGCTGGCTCTTCTGTGTTGGGTTTTTACTCCCTGGGAATAAATACTGTTTGCTTTTGGGGAGCATTCCGCTGCTGTGCTTTGGATAGGGATCAAGGGACTGAAGTGTCGTATTTCAGTTTTATGTGCCTCCCTTTTTTTTCAGCCTGGAAGGTGTTCAGCTTGAACTTCCCGACGTTGTGAACACGCCTCTTTTGATTAGAAACGCAAAAATTCAGATGGAAGAAGGACACATGAGACTAGCAGTAGACAGATGGGGGAAGATCTCGTAAGACAGGCTGCTGCGAGTTTTGTTACATTGGCCATTGGCAGCGTTGATGTTGCTGCTTCGTGGGTGGCTACTGTATTTAACAGAATCTGCCGTTCAGTGCGACGCCGTTCGCGCCTGTGTTCACCATCGAGGTACTGCTTCTGTTGCTACTGCTGTGGGCTCAGTGACGCTCGGAACGATGACTTCAAAGACTTCAATTTTTCAGTTTGCACTGCTAGAGACATGAGTGAACAAGAGTATGAACTAGTGCACATGCCTGGAAGCGAGCAAGATGCCGCTGAGGGCCCCAGCGGCCGCGCCGGGAGTCCCCCATTCGCAGGCAGGGGAAGGAATGGCATGCGGGGCAGAGGCCGAGGTGGCTTTAGAGGTGGCCGAGGAAGAAGAGGCATATAAGGTGAAGACAGTTGAGAATCTGGCCCATTTTCTGTGCGGGCTGTGACCGTAGAGCTATGGGGAGCTGCTGCGCAGCTTTTTGTGGGCTGCCTGAGTGAAGGGGGCCTTGAATTGCGGCCGTTTTGGGGGTGTGTGCAAGCCGGTGCAGGTCTTCTTGTGGCCGTGTGTTTACATGAAAATTGCAAAAGGGTGCATCTACATGACGGCGCGCATTTGGGTGTGTACTGAAGGAATGTTAATTCTAGTTCTTTTCATGCATATGTACTTTTAGGGCCCCTCGGTGAGGCAGGGAGCTCATAGGGGGCCCCAGCAACGCCACTTGCTGCTGCAGAGGCGCAGTAACGCGTGGTACACGAAAAGCACCAGGGTCCCCTGCCGTTGCAGCAGTTTTCCTTGCTTCAGCTGTACCTTTTGCAGTAGCTGCAGCAAGAGAGCAGGCGCAGCGGGACCCGTGCGGTTGCTAGGTTGCAGCACAGACAGTTCGCGCAGCAGAGTGTCTGCTGTGTGAATTGCGGCTGGTTGCCGCAGTTCGGTTCGCACATGCACGTGTAGCTCCGGACTACATACGCCCGGAGCACACACAGAAAGAACGCGATAGTTCGATTTGCTGTGTGCGCCTTCGAGAGCGGCTGTAGAGGACTGCCTCGGTGCGCCTTTGCTGCTATCGAACCAGGGTAACTAAGGCCACGCGCGAACACAACGTGCGCTCATGCAATCACGAACCATCTGCATTGTAGAGGCTGATGCATATTCCAGTCTCAAACTACACGTAAACACGTTTAGTCCTTTCTTCTACAAGAACGAGTATATACAGGGAACAGAGCAGTGGCTGCCTGCAACTTGCATCAGAGGCATCTTAACAGCTGAATGATACTGCCGAGACGAAGGCCGCACTCATGCATGCAGGCCGAGAAGGTGGGAGCTATTATCCCTGTAGAAGGGAGAGCAACTCACCTTGGAATTTGGGGTGAATCGCAAGCTGTGAAGTCGGTGTTCAAGCAAAGGCGGAATGACGGCGCAGGGGGTTCTGCGATGGACACCGGGCCAGCAGCAGTGTATCAGTGACATCTACTGAGAAGGCATTTCCAAGGGTCCCATAGAAGCAGAGTCAAGCCCCCGAAACTCAAAAGTGTGTGACGCTGGTGCATTTGTCACCTCGGACGGCTCCTGCTATTTATTGTGCTGCTATTGCTGCTACTGCTGCTGCTGCTTCCCCTGCCCGTGCTGCTGTATCGCTGCTGTTGCGTACCCTTTGGTCCGTTCTGTCTTGTCAATTGCTGCTACCGTTGCTCCCTGTGGTGCCGCTGTTCTGTGTGGTGCTGCTGGCTCTACTGCTGCAGGGCCACTGTCACTTGTCTGTGGTACTGCTGGTGCATTTGGTGCAGTTTACACTGGCCAAAGGCCCCCGAATGCCAATGTATCTCTTAAGAGACATTGGTGCTGTTGCTGGTGCTAGTAATTGCCGAGGACGGAAACTGCTTGTTCTTTTATATTTTTTTGCGCTTTCACTGGTGTCGTCCTTCGGCAGTGTAGCTGTGCAGCAAATACCTACAATATCTAACTACTTTCTCCTCTTGAGGAGGCCCATTCGGCTATTTATTCATTTACTTTTGATACCTTGAGGTCCAAGGGGCCAGCAACAAGCAAATAAATAGGAGGTAAGGCCGATACACTATACGTAATACACAGCCAACATCCTAGAGCGCGAACCCTGATGCTATGCTATGCACTTCTTCCATAATGCAATTGAAAAGCAAGTACCCCCCGACCTAGCTGAATGGGAAAGTTTAGGTGTGTCTGGAAAAGGAAGACTTAGTGTGTCCTTGGGCACACTAAGTCCTCCTTTTCCAGACACACCTGTTGACTGTTTTTGGCTTATGTCCTTACCTAATATTAAATTCAAGATTTCTTACGTTTGCATGCCCCTCGGGTAGAAATGAATCAGTTACACCTTGTGAATTTGTGCAACTGCCGAACTGTTACAAATGCGTGATAAAATAAATAGGCACAAAACTGAGGATATACAGAAAAGTACAATGGAACAAAGCAGTAATATTGCAGTTGTTGCTGCTGTCGCTGCTGCTGCTCACCTGCTGTGTACCTGAAGACAACCGGGGAAAGCTGTGAGCAACGAGACTGATTCGAGCTAGCGTAAATTCAGCCGAACTTTTTGTTAATTCCTCCCGCTTTTCCTGGGCAACCAAAGAAAAGCAAAGCAGGGCCCTGCAGATATGCATAAACAGTACAACGTTATTTTTTTTTAAATTCCTCTCGCTTTACCTGGGCAACCGAAGAAAAGCAACGCAGGGACCCGCAGAGATGCATATACAGTACAACGTTACCAGTAAATGCATCAAACCATGAACACTAAAAAGTGAACCCTAAAGTAGTAATTCAACAAATGCAAAGCAATGCGATTGCTGATAGCGTA